>NW_027287074.1:0-120000 GCF_022747635.1 Hetaerina americana | reverse complement strand
TTTTTATTTTTATTTTTATTTTTATTTTTATTTTTATTTTTATTTTTATTTTTATTTTTATTTTTATTTTTATTTTTATTTTTATTTTTATTTTTATTTTTATTTTTATTTTTATTTTTATTTTTATTTTTATTTTTATTTTTATTTTTATTTTTATTTTTATTTTTATTTTTATTTTTATTTTTATTTTTATTTTTATTTTTATTTTTATTTTTATTTTTATTTTTATTTTTATTTTTATTTTTATTTTTATTTTTATTTTTATTTTTATTTTTATTTTTATTTTTATTTTTATTTTTATTTTTATTTTTATTTTTATTTTTATTTTTATTTTTATTTTTATTTTTATTTTTATTTTTATTTTTATTTTTATTTTTATTTTTATTTTTATTTTTATTTTTATTTTTATTTTTATTTTTATTTTTATTTTTATTTTTATTTTTATTTTTATTTTTATTTTTATTTTTATTTTTATTTTTATTTTTATTTTTATTTTTATTTTTATTTTTATTTTTATTTTTATTTTTATTTTTATTTTTATTTTTATTTTTATTTTTATTTTTATTTTTATTTTTATTTTTATTTTTATTTTTATTTTTATTTTTATTTTTATTTTTATTTTTATTTTTATTTTTATTTTTATTTTTATTTTTATTTTTATTTTTATTTTTATTTTTATTTTTATTTTTATTTTTATTTTTATTTTTATTTTTATTTTTATTTTTATTTTTATTTTTATTTTTATTTTTATTTTTATTTTTATTTTTATTTTTATTTTTATTTTTATTTTTATTTTTATTTTTATTTTTATTTTTATTTTTATTTTTATTTTTATTTTTATTTTTATTTTTATTTTTATTTTTATTTTTATTTTTATTTTTATTTTTATTTTTATTTTTATTTTTATTTTTATTTTTATTTTTATTTTTATTTTTATTTTTATTTTTATTTTTATTTTTATTTTTATTTTTATTTTTATTTTTATTTTTATTTTTATTTTTATTTTTATTGCTATTTTCAAAATTTATTTTTATTTTTATTTTCATTTTTTTATTGTTTTTTATTTTCGAATTTGATTTCGATTGAGATTTTATATTAAATTTTTATTTGAATTTCGTTTTCAATTTCAATTTCTATTTCAATTTCGATTAATGTTTCGATTTTAATTTCAGATTCGATTTCGATTATGATTTCAATTTCAATTCTAAATTAAATAATTAATTTTAATTTTGTTCTTAATTTTAACTTTATTTTTAATTTTTATTTTTATTTCGATTATAATTTCGATTTCAATTTGAATTCCGATTTCAAAATCAATTACCATTTCTATTTGGATTTCAATTTCCATTTCAATATCGATTTCTAATTCAATTTTGATTTCGCATTCAATTTCAATTATTATTTGAAATACTATTTCGATTACAATTTAAATATTTATTTATATTTCAATGTAATTTCATTTTCAATTTCCATTTTAATTTCAATTTTTATTTTCATTTTATTTAAATTTTTTTATTCCAATTTATATGGATATTTCAAATTCTATTTCAATTTCAATTTCAATTTCGATTTCGATTTCAATTTAAATATCAATTACATTTTCAATTTCAATTTCAATTTCGAATTCAATTTCAATTTTAAATTATATTTCAATTTCAATTTTTATTTCGATTTTGATTTCGATTTCGATTTTGTTTTCAATTGCGATTTCACTTAAAAATTCTATTTCCATTTTGATTTTGATTATGATTAAATTTGGATTTTAATTTTGATTTCGATTACAATTTCAATTTCATTTTCCATTTCAATTTCGATTTCAATTTTGAGTGCAATTTCAATATCGATTTTATGTTCAATTTCGATTTCCATTTCAATTATATTTCAATTTAAATTTCCATTTCGATTTTAATTTCAATTTTTTTATCTATTTCAATTTCGATTTAGATTTTTTTTTTGCGTTTTGATTTCAATTTCAATTACCTTTAAGATTTCGATTTTAATTTCCATTTCGATTTCGATCTTTAATTCAATTTCGAATTTGCTTTCAATTTCAATTTTTATTTCAAATACAATTTCGATTTCAATAAAATATCAATTTCAATTTCAATTTCAACCCTAATTTCATTTTCAATAACAATTTCAATATCAATTTTAATTTACATTTCAATTTCATTTTCATGTTCCTGTTCATGTTCATGTTAATGTCATGTTCTTTTTTATGTTCATTTTTATGTTCATGTTCATTTTCATTTTCAATTTTTGTTCAATTTCATTTTCGATTTCGATTTCAATTTAAATTTATATTTCAACTTCAATCTCCATTTCAATTTCGATTTTAATTTCAATGTCAATTTCAATTTCAATTGCATTGTCAATTTCTATTTCAATTTCAATGTATATTTCAATTACATTTTCAATTTTTATTTCAATTTCAACGTCATATGTTCATGCTAATGTCATGTTCTTTTTAAAATTCATATTTCTGTTCATGATCATGTTCATTTGAGTTTTCATTTTCATTTTCATATGCATATTCATTTTCATTTTCATTTGAATTTCAAATTTCATTTTCATTTTCATATTCATTTTCCTTTTCGCTTCTTTGTCATTTTCATATTCATTTTCTCTTTCATTTTCATTTTCATATTCATTTCCATTTTTATTTCAATTTCGATTTCGTTTTCAATTTCTATTTCAATTTCAATATCAATTACAATTACCATTTCAATTTCCATTGTAATTACCATTTCAATTTCCATTGTAATTTCAATATCGATTTCAATTTCAAATTCTTTTTCAATTTCGATTTCAATTTCAATTTCAATTTTGATTTCAATTTTAATTTCAATTTCATTTGCTACATCCCTATCGATTTCAATTTCAATTTTAACATCATTTTCGATATCATTTTCAATTTCAATTTCAATTTAAATTTTATTTTCATTTTCATATTTCCTGTTCATGTTCATGTTAATGTCATGTTCATGTTTATGTTCATTTTCATTTTCATTTTATTTTTAATATTTATGTTTTCTTCATTTTCTTTTTGGTTTTCCTTTCCATTTTCATATTCATTTTCTTTTTCATTTTTAATTTCATTTTCATTTTCAATTTCATTTTCTTTTTCGTTTTCATTTTCATTCTCATATTAATTTTCTTTTTCAGTTTCTATTAAATTTTCATTTTCAATTTCATTTTCAATTCTATTTTCATTTTCCGTTTCATTTTCAATTTTATATTCAATTTCATTTTCTTTTCATTTTCTTTTTCATTTTTATTATAAGTATCATTTTCATTATCATTTTCATTTTCTTTTTTATTTTAATTTTTCATTTTCGTTTTTATTTTCATTTTTATTTTCATATTCAATTTCTTATTCATTTTCATTTTTATTGTCATTTCCATTTATATTTCAACTGCGACTTCGATTTCAATTTCAATATCAATTAAAATTTCGATTTCAATTTCAACTGCAATATTAAATATTATTTCAATTTCAATGTCAATTTCCATGTCAATTTCAATTTCATTTTCAATGAAAAGGAAAATGAAATAAAAATGAAATTGAAAATAAGTTTGTAAATGAAAATGAAATTGAAAAATAAATTGAAAATTAAATGTAAAATGAAAATTAAATTGAAAATGAAAAAAAAACTTAAATAAAAATGAGATATATAATGAAATTGAAAATGAAATTGAAAATAAAAATGAAAATAAATGTGTAAATGAAAATGGATATGAAAACGAAAATGGGAATAAAAATGAAATGGAATATAAAAAAGAAAATAAAAATAAGAATGACAATGAGAATAAAAGTGAAGATGAAAATGAAAATGAAAATGAGAAAGAGAATGAAATTGAAAATGAAAAGGAAAATAAAAATGAAAATGAAAATAAAATTGAAAATGAAAATTAATTGAAAATGAAAATAAAAATGATTTTAAAATTGAAATTGAATTTGATATGAAATCGAATTTGAAATGGAAATCGAAATTGAAATTAAATTGAAATTGAAATTGATATTAAAATAAATATTGAAATTGAAATTGAAATTAAATTGGAATATAAATTGATATTAAAATAAATATTGAAATTGAAATTGAAATGAAATTGTCTTGTGGTTTGAGAAAAAGGTTATATGGTAGATGAAATCTTCCATAAATACTGGCCGGGGGGAGGGGGTCAACCCAACCGATCGGGCGTGAAAATTACCGAACGTTCGCTTGACTGGCGTCGTGTCCGAAAAGGAAACCGCGCGTCGTTAATAAAACCCCCACTGCTCTGGTACGTATTTGATCGACGGAGGTTGCCCACGAGGGCCCTAAGGGGGGCCGTAGGGCCTCACACTCGCTAGACAAGCTACCGGTCCGGAGGGGACCAGGAAGTGTGCACCATAGGCCGGACTGCACTTTGATCTTAGCCATAAAGCCAAGAAGAAGAATTGGGGGGCCATAGTGTATGATTTTTCGCGGACGACGCGTCCTACGCACCGAAGCGCCTTCGGTCGCGCCTACCGAATTCAGTCAGGTAGGCGCCAGGCGCAAAATTTAAAATTTGAAATTTTGATATTTTTCGTTCCACGGTCCCTTAGAAAACGGGAAAGCCCTTAATCGCCCCCTGGGCTGAAGGCCCAGGGGGCGATTAAGGGCTTCTTTAATTAATCTTTCAAATTTTTTGTTTTTTTAAAAGGACAATTTTTCAATTATCATTTCACGGTGATTCAGTCCGTGGAATATTGTCCACCAGGCCCCGTGGTGCCATGACTTAATGCCCTCCCACGCCCCCACGTCCATCCCATAAAAACGGGGGGGCCTGGGCTGTCAGAAAGGCATCCTCGCGTGCTAGTTCCTCCGCGTCGCCTCCTTCTCTGAGGAGGAGGAAAGTCGAGGCGTCGGAACCCGACTCCTCATCTCCCCATATAACACTGGGCGGCTCGTCCGAAGGCGCTTCGGCACGTAGGACTTGCCGTCCGCGAAAAATCATACGCTATGGCCACCCGATTGACCTTCTCGGCCTTATGGCTAAGATCAATGTTAAGTCCGGCCCCTGGTGCACTGCCAGGTCCCCTACGGACCGCTAGCTTTTGCAACGATTCCCCTAGGCCACCTCAGAGCCAACAGGGTCCCCCTCGGTCGATCCCATACGCATCGGAGCAGAGCGGGTGATTTGAACGGCGTGCGATTTCACTTTCCGCCGCGACGCCAGTCAAGCGACCGTTAGGCGCGCTTCACGTCCGATCGTTTTGGTAAACCCCCTCCCCCCGGCCGGTATTTGTTAAAGTAGATATATACAATAAAACCTTTATCTAAAATCCCCAGACAATATTAATTTCCACGCGATCCCATTACTAGGGGACGAGACCACCCGTACGGGCCGAGAAGCGGGTTGATCGCCTTCACCGCAAACTCGGCGGCCACCAGGACTTCATTCTGGTTTGCGCAACGCGCTTAATTTAATATTTGAATTTTTAAAATTTCTCGTTCCGCGGTCCATGAAAATGAAATTGAAAATGAAACAAAATGAAAATGAAAATGAGAATGAAAAAGAGAAAGAAAATTAAAATTAAAATGTTGATGAAAATGAAAATAAGCATGAATATGGACATGAATATGAACATGAAAATGAACATGAACATGAACATTGTCATGAACATAAAGAGAAACATGAAAATTGACAGGAACATGAACATAATGAAAATAAAAATGAACACTATAAAAATAAAAATGAAAATGAAAATAAACATTTAAAAAAAAGAGAATGAAATTAAATGACAATAAAAATGAAAATAAAAATGAAAATAAATGTGAAAATAAAAATGAAAATAATAATAAAAATAAAAATAAAAATTAAAATAAAAATGAAAATAAAAATAAAAATGAAAATGAGAATGAGAGTGAGAGTAAAAATGAAAATGAAAATGAAAATGAGAATGAAATTGAAAATGAAAAGGAAAATAAAAATGAAAATGAAAATGAAATAGAAATAGAAAATGAAAATGAAATTGAGAGTGAAAATTAAATGAAAATGAAAATAAAAATGATACTGAAATTGAAATGGAAATTGAAATTGAAATTGAAATTAAAATTGAAAATGAAATTGAAATTGATATTGTAATAAATATCGAAATTGAAATTGAAATAGAAATAGAATTTGAAATTGTAATGAAATTGTCTTAGTGGTTGAGATCACGGTTTTGTGGTAGATGAAATCTTCCATATATACCGGCCGGGGGGAGGGGGTCAACCGAACAGATCGGGCGTGAAAAGTGTCGAACTGTCGCTTGACCGGCGTCGTGTCCGAAAAGTAAACCGCGCGTCGATCATAACACCAAATCTGCTCCGATACGTATTTGATCGACGGAGGGTGCCCTCGGGGGCCCTTAGGGGGCCGAAGGGCCTCGCTGCTCAAGCTACTGGTGCGAAGGGCACCTGCAAGTGCACCATGGGCCGGACTAAACTTTGAATTTGGCCATAAAGCCAAGAAGAAAAATCGGGGGGCAGTAGTGTGTGATTTTTCGCGGACGGCTCGTCCTACGCGCCGAAACACCTTCGGTCGCGCCAACCGTAGGTGTAAGGGGAGGGAAGGAGTCGGGCTCCAACACCTCGTCTTTCCTCCTCTACAGATTGCGAGGTGGAGGGGGGCGGAGGAACAAGCACGCGAGGATTCATTCTGGTGGGCGCGACGCGCTAAATTTAAAATTTATAATTTTGAAATTTTTCGTTCCGCGGTCCCTTAGAAAACGGGAAAGCCCTCCGTCACCCCCCTCGGTCTTCCGCATTTACATCTTTTAAACATTTTGTTTGTTCAAAAGGAAAAATTTTCAATTAACATTCCACGGTGTTTCAGGCCGTAGAATATTGTCCACCAGGCCCCGTGGTGCCATGATTTAATGCCCCCCATGCCCCCACGTCCTTCACATAAAAACTGGGGTCAGGGGCCATTTGAAAAGCATCCTCGCGTGCTAGTTCCTCCAACCCCTTCCACCTCTCGATTCTGCGGCGTAGGAAATTCGAGTCGTCGAGGCCACCTACTCCACCGGGCGGTGTGTACGAAGGCACTTCGGCGCTTAGGATGCGTAGTCCGGTAAAAAACATACAGTTCATCTATATCTACATAATACCCCGCAAGCAGCCGCAAGGGCGATTGACGTGGGGTGTTAGGTCACCAACTGTAAAAAGGAAATATACCACATGCAAAAGAAACAACACGCAAAGATACACCCACAGCAGCGCACACACTCATGCAAAAATCCCTTCATCCAATACTCATGCAAACGCATATACCGCAAAACAACTAAAAAACTGCACCCTATGATGCAGCACGGAAGCCATCCTACAATACGGAAGCCAGGACAAACAAGCAAGAAATTTAAACATCACTACCACATGAAAATGTACCACGTAGCACTCCACCCCGAAAGAGTCTGCAAAAGGCAAGGAATGCGACCCAACGTTGCAGGTAGCAGGAATTTCCCCCCGTGGAGAAGGACGAGGAAATGAAATGGAAACTTAAAAACAGATGAAATAAACACAAATGTGGTCATTCGGAAAGAATGGATTATAACAAAACGCATAAGGTTAGTGGAAGAGCATGCATAATACATACACCTAAGAATTTTTTATACGCTGAGGGTGGCTAGTGGAATTACTCCTATCTATAACCCGTCAGTTGCTATCCCGTTTTGACGGGGGGAGAAGATGTCCTTAAGTCTTCTAGCTCTGGCATCTATTTCCCGAATTTTATATGCATGATCCAAGCGACCAATGTATATATTAGTACGAATAATTTGCGAAACCCCGGTTCTGAGTCATGCGGATCAAATTTATTCAATAATTTCAATCTTGCATTGAGTCGTCTTGCAGCCAATGATTCCAACCCTTAATCCATGAATATTTCGACGAAAACTCATACATTATGGCTCCCTCATTTCTTCTTCTCGGCCTTATGGCTAAGATCAAATTGAGGTCCGGCCCCCGGTGCACTTGCAAGTCCGCCATTAAGGCTAAGAAGAAGAATCGGGGGACCAAACCGTATGGTTTTTCGCGGACGGCGCTGCTACGCGCCGAAGCGCCTTGGCACGTGCCACCCGTGGGTAAAAGGGGAGGGGAGGAGACTTGCTCGAATGCCAAGACATTCCTCCTCTACTGATTGCGGGAGGAGGGGAGGACCTAGGACGCGAGGATTCATTCTGGTGGGCGCGACGCGCTGAATTTAAAATTTATTTTGTTGAAATTTTTCGTTCCGCAGTCCCTTAGAAAACGGGAAAACCCTCCGTCGCACTACTCTGTCTTCAGCATTTACATCTTTTAAACATTTTGTTAGTTCAAAAGGAAAAATTTTCAATTAACATTCCACGGTGTTTCAGGCCGTAGAATATTGTCCACCAGGCCCCGTGGTGCCATGATTTAATGCCCTCCCATTCCACCACGTCCTTCACATAAAAACGGGGCGGCGGGGGCCATTAGAAAAGTATCCTCGCGTGCTAGTTCCTCCGCCCCCTTCCACCTCTCGATTCTGCGGAGTCGGAAATTTGAGTCGTCGAGTCCTCCTACTCCACCGGGCAGTGTGTGCGAAGGCACTTCGGCGCTTAGGATGCGCAGTCCGGTAAAAAACATAAAGTTCATCTATATCTACATAATACCCCGTTAGCAGCCGCAAGGGCGTGTGGCGTGGGGTGTTAGGTGACCAACTGTAAAAAGGAAATACACCACATGCAAAAGAAACAACACGCAAAAATACACCCACAGCAGCGCACACACATGCAAAAATCCCTTCATCCAATACTCATGCAAACGCATATACCGCAAAACAACTAAAAAACTGCACCCCATGATGCAGCACGGAAGCCATCCTACAACACGGAAGCCAGGACAAACAAGCAAGAAATTTAAACATCACTACCACATGAAAATGTACCACGTAGCACTCCACCCCGAAAGAGTCTGTAAAAGGCAAGGAATTCGACCCAACGTTGCTGGTAGCAGGAATTTCCCCCCGCGGAGAGGGACGAGGAAATGAAATGGAAACTTAAAAACAGATGAAATAAACACAAATGTGGTCATTCGAAAAGAATGGATTATAACAAAACGCATAAGGTTAGTGGAAGAGCATGCAATATAAATACAACTAATGATTTTTTATACGCTGAGGGTGGCTAGTGGAATTTCTCCTATCTATAACCCGTCAGTTGCTATCCCGTATTGACGGGGGGAGAAGATGTCCTTAAGTCTTCTAGCTCTGGCATCTATTTCCCGAATTTTATATGCATGACCAGACCAGATCCCCTAATGACTGGGCATTTGCCCTCAGTTTAAGCGCTGCTTCGGTGTGACAACGTCCACCCCTTCAGCGGTAGTGTTTGTGCAGTTTGCACAGGGAAATAAATGGCGATCGAATGTGTAATGACGAACGTGTACCTTTCCAGTGTTAGTGAAGGAGAAATTGATAGAAAGACCTCTAGTGGGTTGGCAATTGGCCTTATCTTAAAGGAAGGACTAAAATTAGCTTAATTCTAAGGGCCGAGAAATTTTGCCCAAAAACACGTCAACAGGACGGAAAAACATTTATCAATCTAAAAACTAAAATTAACATTAGATTCTGGTCTAATTAAATTCTATATAAGATATTTATTTTATTTTTTTTTCTCTTTTGTTGTTTTTTTTAAATATATATATATATATATGTATATTTTTTTTTCATTGGATATATATATAATTTTCTTTTTGTCCTTTTTTTTTTTTTTAATTTTTTATAAATTTCTTAACTTTTCTTTTCCAAGTCCTTTTTTTTACATGCAATGAAAACAGATTGGCAGTTACACAATGCCTTGAACATAAAATAATAACTCAAGCTGAAATACATTTATAATTTTTGACACATCTATAGAAAAAGAAAGTCATAGAAAAGAATTCGGTAATGTTACCGAAATAGATATTCTTTTGGCAGTCTGTAGCTCGGATGGCGTTTTCTATGAAGGGAGTAATCCCATATGTTCTTTGTAAGCGTGTTTTTTGGAAGGGACCTCTCGAGTCGTTCAGCTTGCGCTCGAATGAAGTCGTGTATTTTAGGTATTTTGTGTGCGTTTCTGATCTCATGTATTAGGACGAGTTTACTCTGGTTTGTGAGGTAGCGAAGTATTCTATTCTGGAATGTTTCTAAGCGTATTCTGTCTGTTTTTGTCGCGTTCCCGAAAATTTCGCAGCCGTACAGCATCCTGGGACGGATATATGAAAGGTACATTCTAATCTTGGTTCGGTGCGTGAGGCGCGATTTGGAGCACAAGAGTGGAGACAGAAGTGCTCTTGTGCCCTGAGCGATATGTAAGGCATGCTGTACGTGCGTGGCCCATGTCAGTCTGTAGTCGAAGTGTATCCCTAAGAATTTGTGTGAAGATTTCGTCGGAATACGCACGGATTGAAAGGTTAGAGGTTTTTTTGGGAAATAGCTTCGTCTCCTCCGAAAGTCGACAACAACACTTTTCTCAGCGTTAATTGTTACTTTCGAGTAACGGTCCACTTTTCAAGTAAAGAGAGGTGGTTTTGTATCTTTCGGAAGGCACATGTGCCGCTCCAAGATCTTGCCGCGATAGCAGTATCGTCGGCGAACATGAAAGTTTGAGTTTGTGGAGAAGAAGGAAGATCGTTGACATAGCAGTTGAAGAGAGTAGGAGATAATATGGCGCCCTGCGGGACGCCACAATTTATCTGTTTCCCAGTTGATAGAGCTCCTTTTTCGGCGACATGTATAGCTCGTGAAGCGAGAAAACTATGGAACATCTTGATGAGATGTAATGGAACCCCGATTTTAAATAATTTAAGTATCAATCCATCATGCCAGACTTGGTCGAATGCCTTGGCCACATCCAAGAACAACCGTGCAGTGTGTTGGTTGTTCTGCATGCCGTGGCTGATATACTCTGCTAGTCTAAGTATTTGCAGGGAGGTGGAATGTCCTTCCTGGAATCCCATTTGTTCCGGTCGTATTACCAAGGACCAATGTATATATTAGTACGAATAATTTGCGAGACCCCGGTTCTGAGTCATGCGGATCAAATTTATTCAATAATTTTAATCTTGCATTGAGTTGTCTTGCAGCCAATGATTCCAACCCTTAATCCATGAATATTTCGACGAAAACTCATACATTATGGCTCCCTCATTTCTTCTTCTCGGCCTTATGGCTAAGATCAAATTGAGGTCCGGCCCCCGGTGCAATTGCAAGTCCGCCATGGACCGGTACCTTGAGCAACGAGGCCGCACCGCCGCCATAGGACCCCCGGGGCACCCTTCGTCAATCGCGTACGTATCCGAGCAGGGTGGATGATTTGAACGACACGCGGTTTCATTTTCGGCCGCGACGACGGTCAAACGACAGTTTTTCGAGCTTTACGCCCGATCGGTTTTGTTGACCACCACATTCCGACAGGTATTTGTGGAAGAAAATATCTACCAAGAAACCATCATCTAAAATACCCAAAAAATTTAAATTCCCCCCCAATTCCTCCCGTACTGGCCGAGACCCGCCGTAGTGACCGAGAAGCAGGTTTAGTGGCTTCAGCGCCTAACTCGGCGGCTACCTAGACTTCATCCTGGTGGGTTCCACGCGCTGAATTAAAACTTTAAAATTTTTTAATCTTTTGTTTCGCGGTCCCTCAGACCGCGGAAAAGCCGAGCGGACCGGTCCGGAGAGGACTTGGAAGTGCACCATGGGCCGGACTCTACTTTGATCTTAGCCAAAAGGCCAAAAAAAAGAATCGGGGTACCAAACTATGATTTTTCGCGGACGACGCTCCTACGCGCCGAAGCGCCTTCGGACGCGCCACCCGTAAGTGAAAGAGGGGGGAGGAGTCGGGCTCCTACGCCTCGACTTTCCTCCTCTACAGAGTGCGAGAGAAGGAGGGGGGCGGTGGAACCAGCACGCGAGGATTCATTCTCGTGGGCGCGACGCGCTAAATTTAAAATTTATAATTTTGAAATTTTTCGTTCCGCGGTCCCTTAGAAAACGGGAAAGCCCTCCGTTGCCCCCTCGGTCTTCAGCATTTACATCTTTTAAACATTTTGTTTGTTCAAAAGGAAAAATTTTCAATTAACATTCCACGGTGTTTCAGGCCGTAGAATATTGTCCACCAGGCCCCGTGGTGCCATGATTTAATGCCCTCCCATGCCGCCACGTCCTTCACATAAAAACGGGGCGGCGGGGGCCATTAGAAAAGCATCCTCGCGTGCTAGTTCCTCCGCCCCCTTCCACCTCTCGATTCTGTTGAGTAGGAAATTCGAGTCGTCGAGGCCCCCTACTCCACCGGGCAGTGTGTGCGAAGGAACTTCGGCGCTTAGGATGCGTAGTCCGGTAAAAAACATAAAGTTCATCTATATCTACATAATACCCCGTTAACAGCCGCAAGGGCGTGTGGCGTGGGGTGTTAGGTCACCAACTGTAAAAAGTAAATACACCACATGCAAAAGAAACAACACGCAAAAATACACCCACAGCAGCGCACACACATGCAAAAATCCCTTCATCCAATACTCATGCAAACGCATATACCGCAAAAAAACTAAAAAACTGCACCCCATGATGCAGCACGGAAGCCATCCTACAACACGGAAGCCAGGACAAACAAGCAAGAAATTTAAACATCACTACCACATGAAAATGTACCACGTCGCACTCCACCCCGAAAGAGTCTGTAAAAGGCAAGGAATTCGACCCAACGTTGCTGGTAGCAGGAATTTCCCCCCGCGGAGAGGGAGGAAATGAAATGGAAACTTAAAAACAGATGAAATAAACACAAATGTGGTCATTCGGAAAGAATGGATTATAACAAAATGCATAAGGTTAGTGGAAGAGCATGCATAATACATACAACTAATGATTTTTTAGACGCTGAGGGTGGCTAGTGGAATTTTTGCTATCTATAACCCTGCAGTTGCTATCCCGTATTGTCCGGGGGGAAATGGAGTCCTTAAGTCTTCTAGCTCTGGCATCTATTTCCTGAATTTTATATGCATGATCCAAGCGACCAATTTATATATTAGTACGAATAATTTGCGAGACCTCGGTGCTGAGCCATGCGGATCAAATTTATTCAATCATTTCAATCTTGCATTGAGACGTCTTTCAGCCAATGATTCCCACCCTAAATCCATGAATATTTATATAAAAACTCATACATTATGGCACCCTCATTTCTTCTTCTTGGCCTTATGGTTAAGATCAAATTGAGGTCCGGCCCCCGGTGCACTTGCAAGTCCGCAATGGACCGGTAGCTTGAGCACCGAGGCCGCACGGCCGCCTTAGGACCCCCGGGGGCACTCTCCGTCAATCCCGTACGTATCCGAGCAGGGCGGATGATTTGAACTACGCGCGGTTTCATTTTCGGCCGCGACGATGGTCAAGCGACAGTTATTCGAGCTTTACGCCCGATCGGTTTTGTTGACCTCCTCACTCCAGCAGGTATTTGTGAAAGATTATATCAACCAAAAAACCATCATCTCAAATCGCAAAACCATTTAAATGACTTCCCGATTCCACTCGTACTGGCCCAGACCAGCCATAGAAACAAAGAAGAGGTTGAGTGCCTTCAGCGGGTAAGTCGGCCGCCGACTGGACTTTGCAGTTGGGAATCACGCGCTCAATGCAAACTTTGAAATTTTGAAATGTTTCCTTCCGCGGTTTCTCAGACCGCGGGGAAGCGGAGCGACCCGGTCCGGAGGGGACCTGGAATTGCACCGTGGGCCGGAGTACACTTTTAACGTAGCCATGAGGCTAAGAAGAAGAATCGGAGGACCAAACTGTATGGTTTTTCGCGGACGGCGCTGCTACGCGCCGAAGCGCCTTGGCACGTGCCACCCGTGGGTAAAAGGGGAGGGGAGGAGTCGGGCTCGAATGCCACGACGTTCCTCCTCTACTGATTGCGGGAGGAGGGGGGCGGAGGACCTAGCACGGGAGGATTCATTCTGGTGGGCGCGACGCGCAAAATTTAAAATTTATTATGTTGAAATTTTTCGTTCCGCAGTCCCTTAGAAAACGGGAAAACCCTCCGTCGCACCCCTCTGTCTTCAGCATTTACATCTTTTAAACATTTTGTTAGTTCAAAAGGAAAAATTTTCAATTAACATTCCACGGTGTTTCAGGCCGTAGAATATTGTCCACCAGGCCCCGTGGTGCCATGATTTAATGCCCTCCCATGCCACCACGTCCTTCACATAAAAACGGGTTGGCGGGGGCCATTAGAAAAGCATCGTCGCGTGCTAGTTCCTCCGCCCCCTTCCACCTCTCGCTTCTGCGGAGTAGGAAATTCGAGTCGTCGAGGCCCCCTACTCCACCGGGCAGTGTGTGCGAAGGCACTTCGGCGCATAGGATGCGCAGTCCGGTAAAAATCATACACTTCATCTATATCTATATAATACCCCGCAAGCAGCCGCAAGTGCGATTGACGTGGGGTGTTAGGTCACCAACTGAAAAAAAGGAAATATACCACATGCAAAAGAAACAACACGCAAAGATACACCCACAGCAGCGCACACACTCATGCAAAAATCCCTTCATCCAATACTGATGCAAACGCCTATACCGCAAAAAAACTAAAAAACTGATCCCCTTGATGCAGCACGGAAGCCATCCTACAACACGGAAGCAAGGACAAACAAGCAAGAAATTTAAACATCACTACCACATGAAAATGTACCACATAGCACTCCACCCCGAAAGAGTCTGTAAAAGGCAGGGAAATCGACCCAACGTTGCAGGTAGCAGGAATTTCCTCCCGCGGAGATGGACGAGGAAATGGAATGGAAACTTAAAATCAGATGAATTAAACACAAATGTGGTCATTCGGAAAGAATGGATTATAACAAAACGCATAAGGTTAGTGGAAGAGCATGCCATATAAATACAACTAATGATTTTTTATACGCTGAGGGTGGCTAGTGGAATTTCTCCTATCTATAACCCGTCAGTTTCTATCCCGTATTGACGGGGGGAGAAGATGTCCTTAAGTCTTCTAGCTCTGGCATCTATTTCCCGAATTTTATATGCATGATCCAAGCGACCAATGTATATATTAGTACGAATAATTTGCGAGACCCCGGTTCTGAGACATGCGGATCAAATTTATTCAATAATTTCAATCTTGCATTGAGTCGTCTTGCAGCCAATGATTCCAACCCTTAATCCATGAATATTTCGACGAAAACTCATACATTATGGCTCCCTCATTTCTTCTTCTCGGCCTTATCGCTAAGATCAAATTGAGGTCCGGCCCCCGGCGCACTTGCAAGTCCGCATTGGACCGGTAGCTCGAGCAACGAGGCCGCATCGCCGCCATAGGATCCCCGGGGCACCCTTCGTCAATCGCGTACGTATCCGAGCAGGGTGGATGATTTGAACGACGCGCGGTTTCATTTTCGGCCGCGACGACGGTCAAACGACAGTTTTTCGAGCTTTACGCCCGATCGGTTTTGTTGACCTACTCACTCCAGCAGGTATTTGTGAAAGATTATATCAACCAAAAAACCATCATCTCAAATCGCCAAACAATTTAAATGTCTTCCCGATTCCACTCGTACTGGCCCAGACCAGCCATAGAAACCGAAAAGAGGTTGAGTGCTTTCAGCGGGTAACTCGGCCGCCACCTGGGCTATGCAGGTGGGAATCACACGCTCAATGCAAACTTTGAAATTTTGAAATGTTTCGTTCCGCGGTTTCTCAGACCGCGGGGAAGCAGAGCGGCCCGGTCCGGAGGGGACTTGGAAGTGTACCATGGGGCGGACTCTACTTTGATCTTAGCCAAAAGGCCAAAAAAAAAGAATTGGGGGACCAAACTATGATTTTTCGCGGACGGCGCTCCTACGCGCCTAAGCGCCTTCGGATGCGCCACCCGTAAGTGAAAGGGGGGGAGGAGTCGGGCTCCAACGCCTCGACTTTCCTCCTCTACAGAGTGCGAGAGGAGGAGGGCGGAGGAACCAGCACGCGAGGATTCATTCTCGTGGCCGCGACGCGCTAAATTTAAAATTTAAAATTTTGAAATTTTTCGTTCCGCGGTCCCTTAGAAAACAGGAAAACCCTCCGTCGCACCCCTCTGTCTTCAGCATTTACATCTTTTAAACATTTTGTTAGTTCAAAAGGAAAAATTTTCAATTAACATTCCACGGTGTTTCAGGCCGTAGAATATTGTCCACCAGGCCCCGTGGTGCCATGATTTAATGCCCTCCCATGCCGCCACGTCCTTCACATAAAAACGGGGCGGCGGGGGCCATTAGAAAAGCATCCTCGCGTGCTAGTTCCTCCGCCCCCTTCCACCTCTCGATTCTGTTGAGTAGGAAATTCGAGTCGTCGAGGCCCCCTACTCCACCGGGCAGTGTGTGCGAAGGAACTTCGGCGCTTAGGATGCGTAGTCCGGTAAAAAACATAAAGTTCATCTATATCTACATAATACCCCGTTAACAGCCGCAAGGGCGTGTGGCGTGGGGTGTTAGGTCACCAACTGTAAAAAGGAAATACACCACATGCAAAAGAAACAACACGCAAAAATACACCCACAGCAGCGCACACACATGCAAAAATCCCTTCATCCAATACTCATGCAAACGCATATACCGCAAAACAACTAAAAAACTGCACCCCATGATGCAGCACGGAAGCCATCCTACAACACGGAAGCCAGGACAAACAAGCAAGAAATTTAAACATCACTACCACATGAAAATGTACCACGTCGCACTCCACCCCGAAAGAGTCTGTAAAAGGCAAGGAATTCGACCCAACGTTGCTGGTAGCAGGAATTTCCCCCCGCGGAGAGGGAGGAAATGAAATGGAAACTTAAAAACAGATGAAATAAACACAAATGTGGTCATTCGGAAAGAATGGATTATATCAAAACGCATAAGGTTAGTGGAAGAGCATGCATACAACTAATGATTTTATATACGCTGAGGGTGGCTAGTGGAATTTCTCCTATCTATAACCCGTCAGTTGCTATCCCGTATTGACGGGGGGAGAAGATGTCCTTAAGTCTTCTAGCTCTGGCATCTATTTCCCGAATTTTATATGCATGATCCAAGCGACCAATGTATATATTAGTACGAATAATTTGCGAAACCCCGGTTCTCAGTCATGCGGATCAAATTTATTCAATAATTTCAATCTTGCATTGAGTCGTCTTTCAGCCAATGATTCCAACCCTTAACCCATGAATATTTCGACGAAAACTCATACATTATGGCTCCCTCATTTCTTCTTCTCGGCCTTATGGCTAAGATCAAATTGAGGTCCGGCCCCTGGTGCACTTGCAAGTCCGCAATGGACCGATAACTTGAGCAACGAGGCCGCACCGCCGCCATAGGACCCCCGGGGCACTCTTCGTCAATCGCGTACGTATCCGAGCAGGGTGGATGATTTGAACGACGCGCGGTTTCATTTTCGGCCGCGACGACGGTCAAACGACAGTTTTTCGAGCTTTACGCCCGATCGGTATTGTTGACCACCACATTCCGACAGGTATTTGTGGAAGAAAATATCTACCAAGAAACCATTATCTCAAATACACAAAAACTTTAAATTCCCCCCCCGATTCCTCCCGTACTGGCCGAGACCAGCCGTAGTGACCGAGAAGCAGGTTTAGTGGCTTCAGCGCCTAACTCGGCGGCCACCTAGACTTCATCCTGGTGGGTTCCACGCGCTGAATTAAAACTTTAAAATTTTTTAATCTTTTGTTTCGCGGTCCCTCAAACCGCGGAAAAGCCGAGCGGACCGGTCCGGAGGGGACTTGGAAGTGCACCATGGGCCGGACTCTACTTTGATCTTAGCCAAAAGGCCAAAAAAAAGAATCGGGGGACCAAACTATGATTTTTCGTGGACGGCACTCCTACGCGCCGAAGCGGCTTCGGACGCGCCACCCGTAAGTGGAAGGGGGGGGAGGAGTCGGGCTCCTACGCCTCGACTTTCCTCCTCTACAGAGTGCGAGAGAAGGAGGGGGGCGGAGGAACCAGCACGCGAGGATTCATTCTCGTGGGCGCGACGAGCTAAATTTAAAATTTATAATTTTGAAATTTTTCGTTCCGCGGTCCCTTAGAAAACGGGGAAGCCCTCCGTTGCCCCCTCGGTCTTCAGCATTTACATCTTTTAAACATTTTGTTTGTTCAAAAGGAAAAAATTTCAATTAACATTCCACGGTGTTTCAGGCCGTAGAATATTTTCCACCAGGCCCCGTGGTGCCATGATTTAATGCCCTCCCATGCCACCACGTCCTTCACATAAAAACGGGTTGGCGGGGGCCATTAGAAAAGCATCCTCGCGTGCTAGTTCCTCCGCCCCCTTCCACCTCTCGATTCTGCGGAGTAGGAAATTCGAGTCGTCGAGGCCCCCTACTCCACCGGGCAGTGTGTGCGAAGGCACTTCGGCGCTTAGGATGCGCAGTCCGGTAAAAAACATAAAGTTCATCTATATCTACATAATACCCCGTTAGCAGCCGCAAGGGCGTGTGGCGTGGGGTGTTAGGTCACCAACTGTAAAAAGCAAATACACCACATGCAAAAGAAAATACACGCAAAAATACACCCACAGCAGCGCACACACTCATGCAAAAATCCCTTCATCCAATACTGATGCAAACGCCTATACCGCAAAAAAACTAAAAAACTGATCCCCTTGATGCAGCACGGAAGCCATCCTACAACACGGAAGCCAGGACAAATAAGCAAGAAATTTAAACATCACTACCACATGAAAATGTACCACGTAGCACTCCACCCCGAAAGAGTCTGTTAAAGGCAAGGAATTCGACCCAACGTTGCTGGTAGCAGGAATTTCCCCCCGCGGAGAGGGACGAGGAAATGAAATGGAAACTTAAAAACAGATGAAATAAACACAAATGTGGTCATTCGGAAAGAATGGATTATAACAAAACGCATAAGGTTAGTGGAAGAGCATGCATAATACATACAACTAATGATTTTTTAGACGCTGAGGGTGGCTAGTGGAATTTTTGCTATCTATAACCCTGCAGTTGCTATCCCGTATTGTCCGGGGGGAAATGGAGTCCTTAAGTCTTCTAGCCCTGGCATCTTTTTCCTGAATTTTATATGCATGATCCAAGCGACCAATTTATATATTAGTACGAATAATTTGCGAGACCTCGGTGCTGAGCCATGCGGATCAAATTTATTCAATCATTTCAATCTTGCATTGAGATGTCTTTCAGCCAATGATTCCCACCCTAAATCCATGAATATTTATATAAAAACTCATACATTATGGCACCCTCATTTCTTCTTCTTGGCCTTATGGTTAAGATCAAATTGAGGTCCGGCCCCCGGTGCACTTGCAAGTCCGCAATGGACCGGTAGCTTGAGCACCGAGGCCGCACGGCCGCCTTAGGACCCCCGGGGCACTCCGTCAATCCCGTACGTATCCGAGCAGGGCGGATGATTTGAACTACGCGCGGTTTCATTTTTGGCCGCGACGATGGTCAAGCGACAGTTATTCGAGCTTTACGCCCGATCGGTTTTGTTGACCTCCTCACTCCATCAGGTATTTGTGAAAGATTATATCAACCAAAAAACCATCATCTCAAATCGCCAAACCATTTAAATGTCTTCCCGAATCCACTCGTACTGGCCCAGACCAGCCATAGAAACCGAGAAGAGGTTGAGTGCCTTCAGCGGGTAAGTCGGCCGCCACCTGGACTTTGCAGTTGGGAATCACGCGCTCAATGCAAACTTTGAAATTTTGAAATGTTTCCTTCCGCGGTTTCTCAGACCGCGGGGAAGCGGAGCGGCCCGGTCCGCAGGGGACCTGGAAGCGCACCGTGGGCCGGAGTAGACTTTTAACGTAGCCATAAGGCTAAGAAGAAGAATCGGGGGACCAAACTGTATGGTTTTTCGCGGACGGCGCTGCTACGCGCCGAAGCGCCTTGGCACGTGCCACCCATGAGTAAAAGGGGAGGGGAGGAGTCGGGCTCGAATGCCACGACGTTCCTCCTCTACTGATTGCGGGAGGAGGGGGGCGGAGGACCTAGCACGGGAGGATTCATTCTGGTGGGCGCGACGCGCTAAATTTAAAATTTATTATGTTGAAATTTTTCGTTCCGCAGTCCCTTAGAAAACGGGAAAACCCTCCGTCGCACCCCTCTGTCTTCAGCATTTACATCTTTTAAACATTTTGTTAGTTCAAAAGGAAAAATTTTCAATTAACATTCCACGGTGTTTCAGGCCGTAGAATAATGTCCACCAGGCCCCGTGGTGCCATGATTTAATGCCCTCCCATGCCACCACGTCCTTCACATAAAAACGGGTTGGCGGGGGCCATTAGAAAAGCATCCTCGCGTGCTAGTTCCTCCGCCCCCTTCCACCTCTCGATTCTGCGGAGTAGGAAATTCGAGTCGTCGAGGCCCCCTACTCCACCGGGCAGTGTGTGCGAAGGCACTTCGGCGCTTAGGATGCGCAGTCCGGTAAAAATCATACACTTCATCTATATCTATATAATACCCCGCAAGCAGCCGCAAGTGCGATTGACGTGGGGTGTTAGGTCACCAACTGAAAAAAAGGAAATATACCACATGCAAAAGAAACAACACGCAAAGATACACCCACAGCAGCGCACACACTCATGCAAAAATCCCTTCATCCAATACTGATGCAAACGCCTATACCGCAAAAAAACTAAAAAACTGATCCCCTTGATGCAGCACGGAAGCCATCCTACAACACGGAAGCACGGACAAACAAGCAAAAAATATAAACATCACCACCACATGAAAATGTACCACATAGCACCTCACCCCAAAAGAGCCTTTAAAGGCAGGGAATGCGACCAAACGTTGCAGGTAGCAGGAATTTCCACCCGCGGAGAGGGACGAGGAAATGAAATGGAAACTTAAAAACAGATGAAATAAACACAAATATGGTCATTCGGAAAGAATGGATTATAACAAAACGCATAAGGTTAGTGGAAGAGCATGCAATATAAATACAACTAATGATTTTTTATACGCTGAGGGTGGCTAGTGGAATTGCTCCTATCTATAACCCGTCAGTTTCTATCCCGTATTGACGGGGGGAGAAGATGTCCTTAAGTCTTCTAGCTCTGGCATCTATTTCCCGAATTTTATATGCATGACCAGACCAGATCCCCTAATGACTGGGCATTTGCCCTCAGTTTAAGCGCTGCTTCGGTGTGACAACGTCCACCCCTTCAGCGGTAGTGTTTGTGCAGTTTGCACAGGGAAATAAATGGCGATCGAATGTGTAATGACGAACGTGTACCTTTCCAGTGTTAGTGAAGGAGAAATTGATAGAAAGACCTCTAGTGGGTTGGCAATTGGCCTTATCTTAAAGGAAGGACTAAAATTAGCTTAATTCTAAGGGCCGAGACATTTTGCCCAAAAACACGTCAACAGGACGGAAAAACATTTATCAATCTAAAAACTAAAATTAACATTAGATTCTGGTCTAATTAAATTCTATATAAGATATTTATTTTATTTTTTTTTCTCTTTTGTTGTTTTTTTTAAATATATATATATATATATGTATATTTTTTTTTCATTGGATATATATATAATTTTCTTTTTGTCCTTTTTTTTTTTTAATTTTTTATAAATTTCTTAACTTTTCTTTTCCAAGTCCTTTTTTCTACAGGCAATGAAAACAGATTGGCAGTTACACAATGCCTTGAACATAAAATATTAACTCTAGCTGAAATACATTTATAATTTTTGACACATCTATAGAAAAATAAAGTCATAGAAAAGAATTCGGTAATGTTACCGAAATAGAATTTCTTTTGGCAGTCTGTAGCTCGGATGGCGTTTTCTATGAAGGGAGTAATCCCATATGTTCTTTGTAAGCGTGTTTTTTGGAAGGGACCTCTCGAGTCGTTCAGCTTGCGCTCGAATGAAGTCGTGTATTTTAGGTATTTTGTGTGCGTTTCTGATCTCATGTATTAGGACGAGTTTACTCTGGTTTGTGAGGTAGCGAAGTATTCTATTCTGGAATGTTTCTAAGCGTATTCTGTCTGTTTTTGTCGCGTTCCCGAAAATTTCGCAGCCGTACAGCATCCTGGGACGGATATATGAAAGGTACAGTCTAATCTTGGTTCGGAGCGTGAGGCGCGATTTGGAGCACAAGAGTGGAGACAGAAGTGCTCTTGTGCCCTGAGCGATATGTAAGGCATGCTGTACGTGCGTGGCCCATGTCAGTCTGTAGTCGAAGTGTATCCCTAAGAATTTGTGTGAAGATTTCGTCGGAATACGCACGGATTGAAAGGTTAGAGGTTTTTTTGGGAAATAGCTTCGTCTCCTCCGAAAGTCGACAACAACACTTTTCTCAGCGTTAATTGTTACTTTCGAGTAACGGTCCACTTTTCAAGTAAAGAGAGGTGGTTTTGTATCTTTCGGAAGGCACATGTGCCGCTCCAAGATCTTGCCGCGATAGCAGTATCGTCGGCGAACATGAAAGTTTGAGTTTGTGGAGAAGAAGGAAGATCGTTGACATAGCAGTTGAAGAGAGTAGGAGATAATATGGCGCCCTGCGGGACGCCACAATTTATCTGTTTCCCAGTTGATAGAGCTCCGTTTTCGGCGACATGTATAGCTCGTGAAGCGAGAAAACTATGGAACATCTTGATGAGATGTAATGGAACCCCGATTTTAAATAATTTAAGTATCAATCCATCATGCCAGACTTGGTCGAATGCCTTGGCCACATCCAAGAACAACACTGCAGTGTGTTGGTTGTTCTGCATGCCGTGGCTGATATACTCTGCTAGTCTGAGTATTTGCAGGGAGGTGGAATGTCCTTCCCGGAATCCCATTTGTTCCGGTCGTATTACCAAGCGACCAATGTATATATTAGTACGAATAATTTGCGAGACCCCGGTTCTGAGTCATGCGGATCAAATTTATTCAATAATTTCAATCTTGCATTGAGTCGTCTTTCAGCCAATGATTCCAACCCTTAACCCATGAATATTTCGACGAAAACTCATACATTATGGCTCCCTCATTTCTTCTTCTCGGCCTTATGGCTAAGATCAAATTGAGGTCCGGCCCCCGGTGCACTTGCAAGTCCGCCATGGACCGGTAGCTTGAGCAACGAGGTCGCACCGCCGCCATAGGAACCCCGGGGCACATTTCGTCAATCGCGTACGTATCCGAGCAGGGTGGATGATTTGAACGACGCGCGGTTTCATTTTCGGCCGCGACGACGGTCAAACGACAGTTTTTCGAGCTTTACGCCCGATCGGTTTTGTTGACCACCACATTCCGACAGGTATTTGTGGAAGAAATAATCTGCCAAGAAACCATTATCTCAAATTCCCAAAAAATTTAAATTCCCCCCCGATTCCTCCCGTACTGGCCGAGACCAGCCGTAGTGACCGAGAAGCAGGTTAAGTGCCTTCAGCGCCTAACTCGGCGGCCACCTAGACTTCATCCTGGTGGGTTCCACGCGCTGAATTAAAACTTTAAAATTTTTTAATCTTTTGTTTCGCGGTCCCTCAGACCGCGGAAAAGCAGAGCGGCCCGGTCCGTAGGGGACCTGGAAGCGCACCATGGGCCGGACTACACTTTGATCTTAGCCATAAGGCTAAGAAGAAGAATCGGGGGACCAAACTGTATGATTTCGCGGACGGCGCTCCTACGCGCCGAAGCGCCTTCGGACGCGCCACCCGTAAGTGAAAGGGGGGGGAGGAGTCGGGCTCCTACGCCTCGACTTTCCTCCTCTACAGAGTGCGAGAGAAGGAGGGGGCGGAGGAACCAGCACGCGAGGATTCATTCTCGTGTGCGCGACGAGCTAAATTTAAAATTTATAATGTTGAAATTTTTCGTTCCGCGGTCCCTTAGAAAACGGGGAAGCCCTCCGTTGCCCCCTCGGTCTTCAGCATTTACATCTTTTAAACATTTTGTTTGTTCAAAAGGAAAAATTTTCAATTAACATTCCACGGTGTTTCAGGCCGTAGAATATTGTCCACCAGGCCCCGTGGTGCCATGATTTAATGCCCTCACATTCCCCCACGTCCTTCACATAAAAACGGGGGGGGCGGGTACCATTAGAAAAGCATCCTCGCGTGCTAGTTCCTCCGCCCCCTTCCACCTCTCGATTCTGCGGAGTAGGAAATTCGAGTCGTCGAGGCCCCCTACTCCACCGGGCAGTGTGTGCGAAGGCACTTCGGCGCTTAGGCTGCGCAGTCCGGTAAAAATCATACACTTCATCTATATCTATATAATACCCCGCAAGCAGCCGCAAGGGCGATTGACGTGGGGTGTTAGGTCACCAACTGTAAAAAGGAAATATACCACATGCAAAAGAAACAACACGCAAAGATAACCCCACAGCAGCGCACACACTCATGCAAAAATCCCTTCATCCAATACTCATGCAAACGCATATACCGCAAAATAACTAAAAAACTGATCCCCTTGATGCAGCACGGAAGCCATCCTACAACACGGAAGCAAGGACAAACAAGCAAGAAATTTAAACATCACTACCACATGAAAATTTACCACATAGCACTCCACCCCGAAAGAGTCTGTAAAAGGCAGGGAATGCGACCCAACGTTGCAGGTAGCAGGAATTTCCCCCCGCAGAGAGGGACGAGGAAATGAATTGGAAACTTAAAAACAGATGAAATTAACACAAATGTGGTAATTCGAAAAGAATGGATTATAACAAAACGCATAATGTTAGTGGAAGAGCATGCAATATAAATACAACTAATGATTTTTTATGCGCTGAGGGTGGCTAGTGGAATTTCTCCTATCTATAAACCGTCAGTTGCTATCCCGTATTGACGGGGGGAGAAGATGTCCTTAAGTCTTCTAGCTCTGGCATCTATTTCCCGAATTTTATATGCATGATCCAAGCGACCAATGTATATATTAGTACGAATAATTTGCGAAACCCCGGTTCTCAGTCATGCGGATCAAATTTATTCAATAATTTCAATCTTGCATTGAGTCGTCTTTCAGCCAATGATTCCAACCCTTAACCCATGAATATTTCGACGAAAACTCATACATTATGGCTCCCCGATTTCTTCTTCTCGGCCTAATGGCTAAGATCAAATTGAGGTCCGGCCCCCGGTGCCTTTGCAAGTCCGCCATGGACCGGTAGCTCGAGCAACGAGGCCGCACACCGCCATAGGACCCCCGGGGCACCCTTCGTCAATCGCGTACGTATCCGAGCAGGGTGGATGATTTGAACGACGCGCGGTTTCATTTTCGGCCGCGACGACGGTCAAACGACAGTTTTTCGAGCTTTACGCCCGATCGGTTTTGTTGACCACTACATTCCGACAGGTATTTGTGGAAGAAAATATCTACCAAGAAACCATTATCTCAAATACACAAAAAATTTAAATTCCCCCCGGATTCCTCCCGTACTGGCCGAGACCAGCCGTAGTGACCGAGAAAAAGGTTTAGTGGCTTCAGCGCCTAACTCGGCGGCCACCTAGACTTCATCCTGGTGGGTTCCACGCCCTGAATTAAAACTTTAAAATTTTTTAATCTTTTGTTTCGCGGTCCCTCAGACCGCGGAAAAGCCGAGCGGACCGTTGCGGAGGGGACTTGGAAGTGCACCATGGGCCGGACTCTACTTTGATCTTAGCCAAAAGGCCAAGAAAAAGAATCGGGGGACCAAACTATGATTTTTCGCGGACGGCGCTCCTACGCGCCGAAGCGCCTTCGGACGCGCCACCCGTAAGTGAAAGGGGGGGAGGAGTCGGGCTCCTACGCCTCGACTTTCCTCCTCTACAGAGTGCGAGAGAAGGAAGGGGGCGGAGGAACCAGCACGCGAGGATTCATTCTCGTGGGCGCGACGCGCTAAATTTATAATTTTGAAATTTTTCGTTCCGCGGTCCCTTAGAAAACGGGAAAGCCCTCCGTTGCCCCCTCGGTCTTCAGCATTTACATCTTTTAAACATTTTGTTTGTTCAAAAGGAAAAATTTTCAATTAACATTCCACGGTGTTTCAGGCCGTAGAATATTGTCCACCTGGCCCCGTGGTGCCATGTTTTAATGCCCTCCCATGCCGCCACGTCCTTCACATAAAAACGGGGCGGCGGGGGCCATTAGAAAAGCATCCTCGCGTGCTAGTTCCTCCGCCCCCTTCCACCTCTCGATTCTGCGGAGTAGGAAATTCGAGTCGTCGAGGCCCCCTACTCCACCGGGCAGTGTGTGCGAAGGCACTTCGGCGCTTAGGATGCGCAGTCCGGTAAAAATCATACACTTCATCTATATCTATATAATACCCCGCAAGCAGCCGCAAGTGCGATTGACGTGGGGTGTTAGGTCACCAACTGAAAAAAAGGAAATATACCACATGCAAAAGAAACAACACGCAAAGATACACCCACAGCAGCGCACACACTCATGCAAAAATCCCTTCATCCAATACTGATGCAAACGCCTATACCGCAAAAAAACTAAAAAACTGATCCCCTTGATGCAGCACGGAAGCCATCCTACAACACGGAAGCACGGACAAACAAGCAAAAAATATAAACATCACCACCACATGAAAATGTACCACATAGCACCTCACCCCAAAAGAGCCTTTAAAGGCAGGGAATGCGACCAAACGTTGCAGGTAGCAGGAATTTCCACCCGCGGAGAGGGACGAGGAAATGAAATGGAAACTTAAAAACAGATGAAATAAACACAAATATGGTCATTCGGAAAGAATGGATTATAACAAAACGCATAAGGTTAGTGGAAGAGCATGCAATATAAATACAACTAATGATTTTTTATACGCTGAGGGTGGCTAGTGGAATTTCTCCTATCTATAACCCGTCAGTTGCTATCCCGTATTGACGGGGGGAGAAGATGTCCTTAAGTCTTCTAGCTCTGGCATCTATTTCCCGAATTTTATATGCATGACCAGACCAGATCCCCTAATGACTGGGCATTTGCCCTCAGTTTAAGCGCTGCTTCGGTGTGACAACGTCCACCTCTTCAGCGGTAGTGTTTGTGCAGTTTGCACAGGGAAATAAATGGCGATCGAATGTGTAATGACGAACGTGTACCTTTCCAGTGTTAGTGAAGGAGAAATTGATAGAAAGACCTCTAGTGGGTTGGCAAATGGCCTTATCTTAAAGGAAGGACTAAAATTAGCTTAATTCTAAGGGCCGAGACATTTTGCCCAAAAACACGTCAACAGGACGGAAAAACATTTATCAATCTAAAAACTAAAATTAACAATAGATTCTGGTCTAATTAAATTCTATATAAGATATTTATTTTATTTTTTTTTCTCTTTTGTTGTTTTTTTTTAAATATATATATATATGTATATTTTTTTTTCATTGGATATATATATAATTTTCTTTTTGTCCTTTTTTTTTTAATTTTTTATAAATTTCTTAACTTTTCTTTTCCAAGTCCTTTTTTTTACATGCAATGAAAACAGATTGGCAGTTACACAATGCCTTGAACATAAAATATTAACTCTAGCTGAAATACATTTATAATTTTTGACACATCTATAGAAAAATAAAGTCATAGAAAAGAATTCGGTAATGTTACCGAAATAGAATTTCTTTTGGCAGTCTGTAGCTCGGATGGCGTTTTCTATGAAGGGAGTAATCCCATATGTTCTTTGTAAGCGTGTTTTTTGGAAGGGACCTCTCGAGTCGTTCAGCTTGCGCTCGAATGAAGTCGTGTATTTTAGGTATTTTGTGTGCGTTTCTGATCTCATGTATTAGGACGAGTTTACTCTGGTTTGTGAGGTAGCGAAGTATTCTATTCTGGAATGTTTCTAAGCGTATTCTGTCTGTTTTTGTCGCGTTCCCGAAAATTTCGCAGCCGTACAGCATCCTGGGACGGATATATGAAAGGTACAGTCTAATCTTGGTTCGGAGCGTGAGGCGCGATTTGGAGCACAAGAGTGGAGACAGAAGTGCTCTTGTGCCCTGAGCGATATGTAAGGCATGCTGTACGTGCGTGGCCCATGTCAGTCTGTAGTCGAAGTGTATCCCTAAGAATTTGTGTGAAGATTTCGTCGGAATACGCACGGATTGAAAGGTTAGAGGTTTTTTTGGGAAATAGCTTCGTCTCCTCCGAAAGTCGACAACAACACTTTTCTCAGCGTTAATTGTTACTTTCGAGTAACGGTCCACTTTTCAAGTAAAGAGAGGTGGTTTTGTATCTTTCGGAAGGCACATGTGCCGCTCCAAGATCTTGCCGCGATAGCAGTATCGTCGGCGAACATGAAAGTTTGAGTTTGTGGAGAAGAAGGAAGATCGTTGACATAGCAGTTGAAGAGAGTAGGAGATAATATGGCGCCCTGCGGGACGCCACAATTTATCTGTTTCCCAGTTGATAGAGCTCCGTTTTCGGCGACATGTATAGCTCGTGAAGCGAGAAAACTATGGAACATCTTGATGAGATGTAATGGAACCCCGATTTTAAATAATTTAAGTATCAATCCATCATGCCAGACTTGGTCGAATGCCTTGGCCACATCCAAGAACAACACTGCAGTGTGTTGGTTGTTCTGCATGCCGTGGCTGATATACTCTGCTAGTCTGAGTATTTGCAGGGAGGTGGAATGTCCTTCCCGGAATCCCATTTGTTCCGGTCGTATTACCAAGCGACCAATGTATATATTAGTACGAATAATTTGCGAGACCCCGGTTCTGAGTCATGCGGATCAAATTTATTCAATAATTTCAATCTTGCATTGAGTCGTCTTTCAGCCAATGATTCCAACCCTTAACCCATGAATATTTCGACGAAAACTCATACATTATGGCTCCCTCATTTCTTCTTCTCGGCCTTATGGCTAAGATCAAATTGAGGTCCGGCCCCCGGTGCACTTGCAAGTCCGCCATGGACCGGTAGCTTGAGCAACGAGGTCGCACCGCCGCCATAGGAACCCCGGGGCACCCTTCGTCAATCGCGTACGTATCCGAGCAGGGTGGATGATTTGAACGACGCGCGGTTTCATTTTCGGCCGCGACGACGGTCAAACGACAGTTTTTCGAGCTTTACGCCCGATCGGTTATGTTAACCACCACATTCCGACAGGTATTTGTGGAAGAAAATATCTGCCAAGAAACCATTATCTCAAATTCCCAAAAAATTTAAATTCCCCCCCGATTCCTCCCGTACTGGCCGAGACCAGCCGTAGTGACCGAGAAGCAGGATAAGTGCCTTCAGCGCCTAACTCGGCGGCCACCTAGACTTCATCCTGGTGGGTTCCACGCGCTGAATTAAAACTTTAAAATTTTTTAATCTTTTGTTTCGCGGTCCCTCAGACCGCGGAAAAGCAGAGCGGCCCGGTCCGTAGGGGACCTGGAAGCGCACCATGGGCCGGAATACACTTTGATCTTAGCCATAAGGCTAAGAAAAAGAATCGGGGGACCAAACTGTATGATTTCGCGGACGGCGCTCCTACGCGCCGAAGCGCCTTCGGACGCGCCACCCGTAAGTGAAAGGGGGGGGAGGAGTCGGGCTCCTACGCCTCGACTTTCCTCCTCTACAGAGTGCGAGAGAAAGGGGGGCGGAGGAACCAGCACGCGAGGATTCATTCTCGTGGGCGCGACGAGCTAAATTTAAAATTTATAATGTTGAAATTTTTCGTTCCGCGGTCCCTTAGAAAACGGGGAAGCCCTCCGTTGCCCCCTCGGTCTTCAGCATTTACATCTTTTAAACATTTTGTTTGTTCAAAAGGAAAAATTTTCAATTAACATTCCACGGTGTTTCAGGCCGTAGAATATTGTCCACCAGGCCCCGTGGTGCCATGATTTAATGCCCTCCCATGCCACCACGTCCTTCACATAAAAACGGGGCGGCGGGGGCCATTAGAAAAGCATCCTCGCGTGCTAGTTCCTCCGCCCCCTTCCACCTCTCGATTCTGCGGAGTAGGAAATTCGAGTCGTCGCGGCCCCCTACTCCACCGGGCAGTGTGTGCGAAGGCACTTCGGCGCTTAGGATGCGCAGTCCGGTAAAAAACATAAAGTTCATCTATATCTACATAATACCCCGTTAGCAGCCGCAAGGGCGTGTGGCGTGGGGTGTTAGGTCACCAACTGTAAAAAGGAAATACACCACATGCAAAAGAAACAACACGCAAAAATACACCCACAGCAGCGCACACACTCATGCAAAAATCCCTTCAACCAATACTCATGCAAACGCATATAGCGCAAAACAACTTAAAAACTGCACCCAATGATGCAGCACGGAAGCCATCCTACAACACGGAAGCCAGGACAAACAAGCAAGAAATTTAAACATCACTACCACATGAAAATGTACCACGTAGCACTCCACCCCGAAAGAGTCTGTAAAAGGCAAGGAATTCGACCCAACGTTGCTGGTAGCAGGAATTTCCCCCCGCGGAGAGGGACGAGGAAATGAAATGGAAACTTAAAAACAGATGAAATAAACACAAATGTGGTCATTCGGAAAGAATGGATTATAACAAAACGCATAAGGTTAGTGGAAGAGCATGCATAATACATACAACTAATGATTTTTTAGACGCTGAGGGTGGCTAGTGGAATTTTTGCTATCTATAACCCTGCAGTTGCTATCCCGTATTGTCCGGGGGGAAATGGAGTCCTTAAGTCTTCTAGCTCTGGCATCTATTTCCTGAATTTTATATGCATGATCCAAGCGACCAATTTATATATTAGTACGAATAATTTGCGAGACCTCGGTGCTGAGCCATGCGGATCAAATTTATTCAATCATTTCAATCTTGCATTGAGACGTCTTTCAGCCAATGATTCCCACCCTAAATCCATGAATATTTATATAAAAACTCATACATTATGGCACCCTCATTTCTTCTTCTTGGCCTTATGGTTAAGATCAAATTGAGGTCCGGCCCCCGGTGCACTTGCAAGTCCGCAATGGACCGGTAGCTTGAGCACCGAGGCCGCACGGCCGCCTTAGGACCCCCGGGGCACTCCGTCAATCCCGTACGTATCCGAGCAGGGCGGATGATTTGAACTACGCGCGGTTTCATTTTTGGCCGCGACGATGGTCAAGCGACAGTTATTCGAGCTTTACGCCCGATCGGTTTTGTTGACCTCCTCACTCCAGCAGGTATTTGTGAAAGATTATATCAACCAAAAAACCATCATCTCAAATCGCCAAACCATTTAAATGTCTTCCCGAATCCACTCGTACTGGCCCAGACCAGCCATAGAAACCGAGAAGAGGTTGAGTGCCTTCAGCGGGTAAGTCGGCCGCCACCTGGACTTTGCAGTTGGGAACCACGCGCTCAATGCAAACTTTGAAATTTTGAAATGTTTCCTTCCGCGGTTTCTCAGACCGCGGGGAAGCGGAGCGGCCCGGTCCGCAGGGGACCTGGAAGCGCACCGTGGGCCGGAGTAGACTTTTAACGTAGCCATAAGGCTAAGAAGAAGAATCGGGGGACCAAACTGTATGGTTTTTCGCGGACGGCGCTGCTACGCGCCGAAGCGCCTTGGCACGTGCCACCCATGAGTAAAAGGGGAGGGGAGGAGTCGGGCTCGAATGCCACGACGTTCCTCCTCTACTGATTGCGGGAGGAGGGGGGCGGAGGACCTAGCACGGGAGGATTCATTCTGGTGGGCGCGACGCGCTAAATTTAAAATTTATTATGTTGAAATTTTTCGTTCCGCAGTCCCTTAGAAAACGGGAAAACCCTCCGTCGCACCCCTCTGTCTTCAGCATTTACATCTTTTAAACATTTTGTTAGTTCAAAAGGAAAAATTTTCAATTAACATTCCACGGTGTTTCAGGCCGTAGAATAATGTCCACCAGGCCCCGTGGTGCCATGATTTAATGCCCTCCCATGCCACCACGTCCTTCACATAAAAACGGGTTGGCGGGGGCCATTAGAAAAGCATCCTCGCGTGCTAGTTCCTCCGCCCCCTTCCACCTCTCGATTCTGCGGAGTAGGAAATTCGAGTCGTCGAGGCCCCCTACTCCACCGGGCAGTGTGTGCGAAGGCACTTCGGCGCTTAGGATGCGCAGTCCGGTAAAAATCATACACTTCATCTATATCTATATAATACCCCGCAAGCAGCCGCAAGTGCGATTGACGTGGGGTGTTAGGTCACCAACTGAAAAAAAGGAAATATACCACATGCAAAAGAAACAACACGCAAAGATACACCCACAGCAGCGCACACACTCATGCAAAAATCCCTTCATCCAATACTGATGCAAACGCCTATACCGCAAAAAAACTAAAAAACTGATCCCCTTGATGCAGCACGGAAGCCATCCTACAACACGGAAGCACGGACAAACAAGCAAAAAATATAAACATCACCACCACATGAAAATGTACCACATAGCACCTCACCCCAAAAGAGCCTTTAAAGGCAGGGAATGCGACCAAACGTTGCAGGTAGCAGGAATTTCCACCCGCGGAGAGGGACGAGGAAATGAAATGGAAACTTAAAAACAGATGAAATAAACACAAATATGGTCATTCGGAAAGAATGGATTATAACAAAACGCATAAGGTTAGTGGAAGAGCATGCAATATAAATACAACTAATGATTTTTTATACGCTGAGGGTGGCTAGTGGAATTGCTCCTATCTATAACCCGTCAGTTTCTATCCCGTATTGACGGGGGGAGAAGATGTCCTTAAGTCTTCTAGCTCTGGCATCTATTTCCCGAATTTTATATGCATGACCAGACCAGATCCCCTAATGACTGGGCATTTGCCCTCAGTTTAAGCGCTGCTTCGGTGTGACAACGTCCACCCCTTCAGCGGTAGTGTTTGTGCAGTTTGCACAGGGAAATAAATGGCGATCGAATGTGTAATGACGAACGTGTACCTTTCCAGTGTTAGTGAAGGAGAAATTGATAGAAAGACCTCTAGTGGGTTGGCAATTGGCCTTATCTTAAAGGAAGGACTAAAATTAGCTTAATTCTAAGGGCCGAGACATTTTGCCCAAAAACACGTCAACAGGACGGAAAAACATTTATCAATCTAAAAACTAAAATTAACATTAGATTCTGGTCTAATTAAATTCTATATAAGATATTTATTTTATTTTTTTTTCTCTTTTGTTGTTTTTTTTAAATATATATATATATATATGTATATTTTTTTTTCATTGGATATATATATAATTTTCTTTTTGTCCTTTTTTTTTTTTAATTTTTTATAAATTTCTTAACTTTTCTTTTCCAAGTCCTTTTTTCTACAGGCAATGAAAACAGATTGGCAGTTACACAATGCCTTGAACATAAAATATTAACTCTAGCTGAAATACATTTATAATTTTTGACACATCTATAGAAAAATAAAGTCATAGAAAAGAATTCGGTAATGTTACCGAAATAGAATTTCTTTTGGCAGTCTGTAGCTCGGATGGCGTTTTCTATGAAGGGAGTAATCCCATATGTTCTTTGTAAGCGTGTTTTTTGGAAGGGACCTCTCGAGTCGTTCAGCTTGCGCTCGAATGAAGTCGTGTATTTTAGGTATTTTGTGTGCGTTTCTGATCTCATGTATTAGGACGAGTTTACTCTGGTTTGTGAGGTAGCGAAGTATTCTATTCTGGAATGTTTCTAAGCGTATTCTGTCTGTTTTTGTCGCGTTCCCGAAAATTTCGCAGCCGTACAGCATCCTGGGACGGATATATGAAAGGTACAGTCTAATCTTGGTTCGGAGCGTGAGGCGCGATTTGGAGCACAAGAGTGGAGACAGAAGTGCTCTTGTGCCCTGAGCGATATGTAAGGCATGCTGTACGTGCGTGGCCCATGTCAGTCTGTAGTCGAAGTGTATCCTTAAGAATTTGTGTGAAGATTTCGTCGGAATACGCACGGATTGAAAGGTTAGAGGTTTTTTTGGGAAATAGCTTCGTCTCCTCCGAAAGTCGACAACAACACTTTTCTCAGCGTTAATTGTTACTTTCGAGTAACGGTCCACTTTTCAAGTAAAGAGAGGTGGTTTTGTATCTTTCGGAAGGCACATGTGCCGCTCCAAGATCTTGCCGCGATAGCAGTATCGTCGGCGAACATGAAAGTTTGAGTTTGTGGAGAAGAAGGAAGATCGTTGACATAGCAGTTGAAGAGAGTAGGAGATAATATGGCGCCCTGCGGGACGCCACAATTTATCTGTTTCCCAGTTGATAGAGCTCCGTTTTCGGCGACATGTATAGCTCGTGAAGCGAGAAAACTATGGAACATCTTGATGAGATGTAATGGAACCCCGATTTTAAATAATTTAAGTATCAATCCATCATGCCAGACTTGGTCGAATGCCTTGGCCACATCCAAGAACAACACTGCAGTGTGTTGGTTGTTCTGCATGCCGTGGCTGATATACTCTGCTAGTCTGAGTATTTGCAGGGAGGTGGAATGTCCTTCCCGGAATCCCATTTGTTCCGGTCGTATTACCAAGCGACCAATGTATATATTAGTACGAATAATTTGCGAGACCCCGGTTCTGAGTCATGCGGATCAAATTTATTCAATAATTTCAATCTTGCATTGAGTCGTCTTTCAGCCAATGATTCCAACCCTTAACCCATGAATATTTCGACGAAAACTCATACATTATGGCTCCCTCATTTCTTCTTCTCGGCCTTATGGCTAAGATCAAATTGAGGTCCGGCCCCCGGTGCACTTGCAAGTCCGCCATGGACCGGTAGCTTGAGCAACGAGGTCGCACCGCCGCCATAGGAACCCCGGGGCACCCTTCGTCAATCGCGTACGTATCCGAGCAGGGTGGATGATTTGAACGACGCGCGGTTTCATTTTCGGCCGCGACGACGGTCAAACGACAGTTTTTCGAGCTTTACGCCCGATCGGTTATGTTAACCACCACATTCCGACAGGTATTTGTGGAAGAAAATATCTGCCAAGAAACCATTATCTCAAATTCCCAAAAAATTTAAATTCCCCCCCGATTCCTCCCGTACTGGCCGAGACCAGCCGTAGTGACCGAGAAGCAGGATAAGTGCCTTCAGCGCCTAACTCGGCGGCCACCTAGACTTCATCCTGGTGGGTTCCACGCGCTGAATTAAAACTTTAAAATTTTTTAATCTTTTGTTTCGCGGTCCCTCAGACCGCGGAAAAGCAGAGCGGCCCGGTCCGTAGGGGACCTGGAAGCGCACCATGGGCCGGAATACACTTTGATCTTAGCCATAAGGCTAAGAAAAAGAATCGGGGGACCAAACTGTATGATTTCGCGGACGGCGCTCCTACGCGCCGAAGCGCCTTCGGACGCGCCACCCGTAAGTGAAAGGGGGGGGAGGAGTCGGGCTCCTACGCCTCGACTTTCCTCCTCTACAGAGTGCGAGAGAAAGGGGGGCGGAGGAACCAGCACGCGAGGATTCATTCTCGTGGGCGCGACGAGCTAAATTTAAAATTTATAATGTTGAAATTTTTCGTTCCGCGGTCCCTTAGAAAACGGGGAAGCCCTCCGTTGCCCCCTCGGTCTTCAGCATTTACATCTTTTAAACATTTTGTTTGTTCAAAAGGAAAAATTTTCAATTAACATTCCACGGTGTTTCAGGCCGTAGAATATTGTCCACCAGGCCCCGTGGTGCCATGATTTAATGCCCTCCCATGCCACCACGTCCTTCACATAAAAACGGGGCGGCGGGGGCCATTAGAAAAGCATCCTCGCGTGCTAGTTCCTCCGCCCCCTTCCACCTCTCGATTCTGCGGAGTAGGAAATTCGAGTCGTCGCGGCCCCCTACTCCACCGGGCAGTGTGTGCGAAGGCACTTCGGCGCTTAGGATGCGCAGTCCGGTAAAAAACATAAAGTTCATCTATATCTACATAATACCCCGTTAGCAGCCGCAAGGGCGTGTGGCGTGGGGTGTTAGGTCACCAACTGTAAAAAGGAAATACACCACATGCAAAAGAAACAACACGCAAAAATACACCCACAGCAGCGCACACACTCATGCAAAAATCCCTTCAACCAATACTCATGCAAACGCATATAGCGCAAAACAACTTAAAAACTGCACCCAATGATGCAGCACGGAAGCCATCCTACAACACGGAAGCCAGGACAAACAAGCAAGAAATTTAAACATCACTACCACATGAAAATGTACCACGTAGCACTCCACCCCGAAAGAGTCTGTAAAAGGCAAGGAATTCGACCCAACGTTGCTGGTAGCAGGAATTTCCCCCCGCGGAGAGGGACGAGGAAATGAAATGGAAACTTAAAAACAGATGAAATAAACACAAATGTGGTCATTCGGAAAGAATGGATTATAACAAAACGCATAAGGTTAGTATGAGTAAAAGGGGAGGGGAGGAGTCGGGCTCGAATGCCACGACGTTCCTCCTCTACTGATTGCGGGAGGAGGCGGGCGGAGGACCTAGCACGGGAGGATTCATTCTGGTGGGCGCGACGCGCTAAATTTAAAATTTATTATGTTGAAATTTTTCGTTCCGCAGTCCCTTAGAAAACGGGAAAACCCTCCGTCGCACCCCTCTGTCTTCAGCATTTACATCTTTTAAACATTTTGTTAGTTCAAAAGGAAAAATTTTCAATTAACATTCCACGGTGTTTCAGGCCGTAGAATAATGTCCACCAGGCCCCGTGGTGCCATGATTTAATGCCCTCCCATGCCACCACGTCCTTCACATAAAAACGGGTTGGCGGGGGCCATTAGAAAAGCATCCTCGCGTGCTAGTTCCTCCGCCCCCTTCCACCTCTCGATTCTGCGGAGTAGGAAATTCGAGTCGTCGAGGCCCCCTACTCCACCGGGCAGTGTGTGCGAAGGCACTTCGGCGCTTAGGATGCGCAGTCCGGTAAAAATCATACACTTCATCTATATCTATATAATACCCCGCAAGCAGCCGCAAGTGCGATTGACGTGGGGTGTTAGGTCACCAACTGAAAAAAAGGAAATATACCACATGCAAAAGAAACAACACGCAAAGATACACCCACAGCAGCGCACACACTCATGCAAAAATCCCTTCATCCAATACTGATGCAAACGCCTATACCGCAAAAAAACTAAAAAACTGATCCCCTTGATGCAGCACGGAAGCCATCCTACAACACGGAAGCACGGACAAACAAGCAAAAAATATAAACATCACCACCACATGAAAATGTACCACATAGCACCTCACCCCAAAAGAGCCTTTAAAGGCAGGGAATGCGACCAAACGTTGCAGGTAGCAGGAATTTCCACCCGCGGAGAGGGACGAGGAAATGAAATGGAAACTTAAAAACAGATGAAATAAACACAAATATGGTCATTCGGAAAGAATGGATTATAACAAAACGCATAAGGTTAGTGGAAGAGCATGCAATATAAATACAACTAATGATTTTTTATACGCTGAGGGTGGCTAGTGGAATTGCTCCTATCTATAACCCGTCAGTTTCTATCCCGTATTGACGGGGGGAGAAGATGTCCTTAAGTCTTCTAGCTCTGGCATCTATTTCCCGAATTTTATATGCATGACCAGACCAGATCCCCTAATGACTGGGCATTTGCCCTCAGTTTAAGCGCTGCTTCGGTGTGACAACGTCCACCCCTTCAGCGGTAGTGTTTGTGCAGTTTGCACAGGGAAATAAATGGCGATCGAATGTGTAATGACGAACGTGTACCTTTCCAGTGTTAGTGAAGGAGAAATTGATAGAAAGACCTCTAGTGGGTTGGCAATTGGCCTTATCTTAAAGGAAGGACTAAAATTAGCTTAATTCTAAGGGCCGAGACATTTTGCCCAAAAACACGTCAACAGGACGGAAAAACATTTATCAATCTAAAAACTAAAATTAACATTAGATTCTGGTCTAATTAAATTCTATATAAGATATTTATTTTATTTTTTTTTCTCTTTTGTTGTTTTTTTTAAATATATATATATGTATATTTTTTTTTCATTGGATATATATATAATTTTCTTTTTGTCCTTTTTTTTTTAATTTTTTATAAATTTCTTAACTTTTCTTTTCCAAGTCCTTTTTTCTACAGGCAATGAAAACAGATTGGCAGTTACACAATGCCTTGAACATAAAATATTAACTCTAGCTGAAATACATTTATAATTTTTGACACATCTATAGAAAAATAAAGTCATAGAAAAGAATTCGGTAATGTTACCGAAATAGAATTTCTTTTGGCAGTCTGTAGCTCGGATGGCGTTTTCTATGAAGGGAGTAATCCCATATGTTCTTTGTAAGCGTGTTTTTTGGAAGGGACCTCTCGAGTCGTTCAGCTTGCGCTCGAATGAAGTCGTGTATTTTAGGTATTTTGTGTGCGTTTCTGATCTCATGTATTAGGACGAGTTTACTCTGGTTTGTGAGGTAGCGAAGTATTCTATTCTGGAATGTTTCTAAGCGTATTCTGTCTGTTTTTGTCGCGTTCCCGAAAATTTCGCAGCCGTACAGCATCCTGGGACGGATATATGAAAGGTACAGTCTAATCTTGGTTCGGAGCGTGAGGCGCGATTTGGAGCACAAGAGTGGAGACAGAAGTGCTCTTGTGCCCTGAGCGATATGTAAGGCATGCTGTACGTGCGTGGCCCATGTCAGTCTGTAGTCGAAGTGTATCCCTAAGAATTTGTGTGAAGATTTCGTCGGAATACGCACGGATTGAAAGGTTAGAGGTTTTTTTGGGAAATAGCTTCGTCTCCTCCGAAAGTCGACAACAACACTTTTCTCAGCGTTAATTGTTACTTTCGAGTAACGGTCCACTTTTCAAGTAAAGAGAGGTGGTTTTGTATCTTTCGGAAGGCACATGTGCCGCTCCAAGATCTTGCCGCGATAGCAGTATCGTCGGCGAACATGAAAGTTTGAGTTTGTGGAGAAGAAGGAAGATCGTTGACATAGCAGTTGAAGAGAGTAGGAGATAATATGGCGCCCTGCGGGACGCCACAATTTATCTGTTTCCCAGTTGATAGAGCTCCGTTTTCGGCAACATGTATAGCTCGTGAAGCGAGAAAACTATGGAACATCTTGATGAGATGTAATGGAACCCCGATTTTAAATAATTTAAGTATCAATCCATCATGCCAGACTTGGTCGAATGCCTTGGCCACATCCAAGAACAACACTGCAGTGTGTTGGTTGTTCTGCATGCCGTGGCTGATATACTCTGCTAGTCTGAGTATTTGCAGGGAGGTGGAATGTCCTTCCCGGAATCCCATTTGTTCCGGTCGTATTACCAAGCGACCAATGTATATATTAGTACGAATAATTTGCGAGACCCCGGTTCTGAGTCATGCGGATCAAATTTATTCAATAATTTCAATCTTGCATTGAGACGTCTTTCAGCCAATGATTCCCACCCTAAATCCATGAATATTTATATAAAAATTCATACATTATGGCACCCTCATTTCTTCTTCTTGGCCTTATGGTTAAGATCAAATTGAGGTCCGGCCCCCGGTGCACTTGCAAGTCCGCAATGGACCGGTAGCTTGAGCACCGAGGCCGCACGGCCGCCTTAGGACCCCCGGGGGCACTCTCCGTCAATCCCGTACGTATCCGAGCAGGGCGGATTATTTGAACTACGCGCGGTTTCATTTTCGGCCGCGACGATGGTCAAGCGACAGTTATTCGAGCTTTACGCCCGATCGGTTTTGTTGACCTCCTCACTCCATCAGGTATTTGTGAAAGATTATATCAACCAAAAAACCATCATCTCAAATCGCCAAACAATTTAAATGTCTTCCCGATTCCACTCGTACTTGCCCAGACCAGCCATAGAAACCGGAAAGAGGTTGAGTGCCTTCAGCGGGTAACTCGGCCGCCACCTGGACTATGCAGGTGGGAATCACGCGCTCAATGCAAACTTTGAAATTTTGGCACGTGCCACCCGTGGGTAAAAGGGGAGGGGATGAGTCGGGCTCGAATGCCACGACGTTCCTCCTATACTGATTGCGGGAGGAGGGGGGCGGAGGATCTAGCACGGGAGGATTCATTCTGGTGGGCGCGACGCCCTAAATTTAAAATTTATTATGTTGAAATTTTTCGTTCCGCAGTCCCTTAGAAAACGGGATAACCCTCCGTCCTACCCCTCCTTCTTCAGCATTTACATCTTTTAAACATTTTGTTAGTTCAAAAGGAAAGATTTTCAATTTACGTTCCACGGTGTTTCAGGCCGTAGAATATTGTCCACCAGGCCCCGTGGTGCCATGATTTAATGCCCTCACATGCCCCCACGTCCTTCACATAAAAACGGGGGGGGCGGGTACCATTACAAAAGCATCCTCGCGTGCTAGTTCCTCCGCCCCCATCCACCTCTCGATTCTGCGGAGTAGGAAATTCGAGTCGTCGAGGCCCCCTACTCCACCGGGCAGTGTGTGCGAAGGCACTTCGGCGCTTAGGATGCGCAGTCCGGTAAAAATCATACACTTCATCTATATCTATATAATACCCCGCAAGCAGCCGCAAGGGCGATTGACGTGGGGTGTTAGGTCACCAACTGTAAAAAGGAAATATACCACATGCAAAAGAAACAACGCAAAGATACACCCACAGCAGCGCACACACTCATGCAAAAATCCCTTCATCCAATACTGATGCAAACGCCTATACCGCAAAAAAACTAAAAAACTGACCCCCTTGATGCAGCACGGAAGCCATCCTACAACACGGAAGCAAGGACAAACAATCAAAAAATTTAAACATCACCACCACATGAAAATGTACCACATAGCACTCCACCCCGAAAGAGCCTGTAAAAGGCAGGGAATGCGACCCAACGTTGCAGGTAGCAGGAATTTCCCCCCGCGGAGAGGGACGAGGAAATGAAATGGAAACTTAAAAACAGATGAAATAAACACAAATGTGGTCATTCGGAAAGAATGGATTATAACAAAACGCATTAGGTTAGTGGAAGGGCATGCAATATTAATACAACTAATGATTTTTTATACGCTGAGGGTGGCTAGTGGAATTTCTCCTATCAATTACCCGTCAGTTGCTATCCCGTATTGACGGGGGGGAGAAGATGTCCTTAAGTCTTCTAGCTCTGGCATCTATTTCCCGAATTTTATATGCATGATCCAAGCGACTAATGTATATATTAGTACGAATAATTTGCGAGACCCCGGTTCTGAGACATGCGGATCAAATTTTTTCAATAATTTCAATCTTGCATTGAGTTGTCTTGCAGCCAATGATTCCAACCCTTAATCCATGAATATTTCGACGAAAACTCATACATTATGGCTCCCTCATTTCTTCTTCTCGGCCTTATGGCTAAGATCAAATTGAGGTCCGGCCCCCGGTGCAAATGCAAGTCCGCCATGGACCGGTAGCTTGAGCAACGAGGCCGCACCGCAGTAGAAGGCTTTAGGCTGGATCAGGACAGTTGCGCGCATGGAAAATACCGAAAGCGCAACAACAAGCGGTGTGTTTCCCCCCTCCCCTTCCCTGCCCATCCTCTCCTCTCCCCTCCCCTCCCCTTCCTTTCCCCTTTCCCTTCCCCTTCCCCTTTTTCTTTCCGCCGAACTTGTTTGTGCATGTTTTTTTTGGATTTCTTGCGTTCCCTTCCCTCTCTCTCTCCCTTTCCGACTTTCGGGGGGTTTGGAATGAAAAAATGGCGACCTGAAAAGGTCGGTTTATTTATATTAAAGTTAATTATATATAAATATTTCTATATAAGTTTGCACTAGCGGAGTCTGTATAATTGCGACTTTAAAAGTGTGGCATGCTTATATATTATTCTCGCATCCATGGCAGTGCTTTTTCAATGGTGGTGGTCCGTCGATATGTGTCCGCCCTTTATTGTAGTGTTGGTAACACAAATCGAACTCGGTACCATGGCCTCCTCTTGACAGCCTCGACAGCAAGACATGCACCTGGCTGGGTCGGTACATTTCTAGAAAAGCGAGAGGCAGGTGTGCGACGTGTTCGTCGGAGAGTATATTAATTTCGCCCTTCGCGACAATGCAAGCTCTGATGGAGTCGTTGACTCTCTCCATAATATGACTGCTCGCATCCATGGCTGTGAGCTCAATGCTCAAGTGTTCATTTGAGATGAGTATCACGCGGGGAGAGGGGAAAAAAGGAAACCGGAAAGGGGAGGCAGGAAACTTGCTAACCGCACTTGGCTGAAACTCTTGATGCGAACACTTTAAGGAGGCTAACTTTCATCATTGCTTGTATTTCATATTTTCGAGAGAAATAATTTTACAATTGGAGGTGAAGGAAAAAGAATTAGGAAAAAGAACAAAATTGTTTAAAACCAATTTATTTTATATAAACAATTTAAAGAATATACATTACAAAAATGATGATCAATTTAAACAAACACTATAGGTGAAAACATTAATGATATTAATTAATAAAATTCCATTTATATTAAAACAGAATAATTAACAACACTGAACACCAGCCTTTCCGATGCTTGTTGTAACACGCAAGGGATGCTTATTTAAACTGGAATGGGAGATCAGGATTAAGAAATAAAACACATTATCACACTTTTTCCATTTTTATTTTATCTTTTTTTATGCACAAAATAGTTATGTCACTTTGGGGAGGGGCGCTCTGTGATTCCAAGCCGCAAATGAAATAAAAAAAAAAAGGAAAAAAACATCTTTTACAATCAATGAATTGAAAAGGTTACATATAATTTGAAATATAATTTGAATTTTATATATAATTACAATCAATGAATTGAAAAGGTTACATATAATTTGAAACCAGTGATAGTGAAATGTAGATAGGATAGTATTACTTATATATCACTATATATGGTCTGTTTGTTTTGGAAATTTACATCGATTTAAAAACAGCCAAAATTGAAAGAAGAAAAATGCCATGCAAATAATTACTCGATCAATGAAATGGTCAATACAAGACTGAAGTAAAAAGATAGTACATACCAGGAGAGGATAACACACCGGGCTCCGTCCCAGGTAAGGCTCCATTTTACCTCATTGTTATTATAGGTTGTAATGTCGCCTTCATTTTCAAAAATGGTTGTATATCTTTTGGGAAGCCAAATCTTCCGTTTGGCTTCTCCTTCATATTTAATCAATCCCACCAACCCCTCCCCGTACCTCCCATTAACCTTTTCCATGCTCAAGATGAGATATTTTCTATTTAGGTCTAATTCTTCTTTTTTTAAAAATGCGGGGCTGTTTTTGTTTACTCCCACCAACAGGCTGTTCAACTTGTCCATCTGAAAGGAATGAAGTAATTAGTATATATTGTTACATCGGCAAATTGTATTAATAATGAAAAATGAGGAAGGATACCTTACCTTTCAATTGGGGGATTTTTTTAAAAATCGGCGTGACCTGTTCGAAGGAGGAAGATAAAAATTAATGAAAGAAATATGAATAATAAGTAATATTTTCTAAGGCACGTCATCTTACCTTTCCCTTGTCTTGATTTACTTCGAATGGCGTTCAGGGCGACACCCTCTGGATATATACGCGGAAAAGAGCGGATGTTTTCATGAGAGAACCGGATGGATTATATGGAAAATATTGCCAATGTGTCTAGTTTAAGGTTCGTTACAGAAGAAAAATATTTTTTTAAAACGTAACGAAAATATTTTTTACCAAGTGGGAAGGTCTCTCTCTCTCTCCCTCGACGGAAACGTGATGACATAACTCGACGGAAACGTGATGACAAAGCGAATTTGTTTTTCCAAGCGGACGAGCGCTAGCAATTCATTTCATAGCATTGACGCGAAAGAAATGGACGCCCCCCAAATTGTGTTCGATCTTTACGATAGGGAAACATTTGGTTATAAATTGAATCAACGAAAATGGTGGGACAAAGTGAGGTTAAGATGGCTTTGTCTTGACGCTAGACTTCCGTTGGTATGCGTTAACCATATACGGGCCGAACGGCTAAGAGAATGGGCAGAAAAAGAGGAGGATAGGAAGGATAGCCTGGAGGCGAGAATAAGGAAAGCAAAAGAAAGTAGCGCGGTCGCGGCATTCCAATGCTAGAGGTGGAAGGATAAGCTTGTGTTCACTTGCGCTGTTGCATAAATGGAACAAATTAACATAATAAAATTTGTTTCACGCAGAGAAATAACTGGGCAAAAATATAATTCGAAGCTAAACGAAATTTGGTTAAAGAATCGAATGAATGAAATTGTTGAAGATACCGATGCGAACTATTGTATTAAACATAAACTTGTGAAGCAGTTATACCTAAACTTAATTCGAATTAATGAAAAACCTAGCAAACTAATGTCCGAATGTAAATTATATTACAATCCAAATTTCAGTAATAATTTCGAGACATTAGCAGGAAATAAATGTCGAAAGTTACAGCAAAGAAAAAATAATTTACTATGTTACGAATCCATGCCACCTTCCCCAGAATGAATATTGAATAAACTTAATAATCACAACCGTTAAACATACACGATTATAGTCGATAATGCGACCTCGAAATGGTCGCCTCTTAACTAATCCAGTACATTATGAAAATATATATGCAGACCTTCACGCTGTAATAGTTTTTCTGAAAAAAATTAAAAAAAATTCATCTTCTCAAACGCGCGCGCGCATCTCAGAGCCACAGCGACCGCAGCGATACTTTTCGTTTTCTCGCGCGCGCGATACACATTGCATCGGCACTTCAGAGAGAGAGGCAGGCAGGAGCAGTTTGTGTGAGTTGAGTGTTACAGAAAACGACGCATTTATTTCTGCAGAGAGAATGTGTCCGATAGATAAATTATTCGCAGCAAAATCAATTTTTGACGTTGAGGAAGAGGCTAGTGATGTGGAAGAGGTTAGTGATGTGGAAGATATTAGTGATGAAGCGGAGATTAGCGATGAGGGGGAGATTAGCGATGAGGGCGACAGTGAAGTTATGGACGAAGGTAATCATTTTAACACAATTCGAGTCACGGTCCGTTATGAGGATAGCGATGAAGATGTAGATATGCACGAAGTTAATTTTCCTCGTATGAACGTCCATGATCAAGCATCGCCATATTATACGCATATGGAAATTAATGTTCCCCTACACTTACCTCCCTTGTCGAACTTTTATATACATTTAACATATGCCAGTTTACCGGGAATGATTCTTGACAATGTGAATAGTTTTGTTTGCACCCCGGAAAGTTTGGAATTTGACGGTATCCATTTGGTGGGGAGAAAATGGTCATTGGTATGGGCTGTACGTGATTACGAGACTGCTCATTGCCTTTTGAACATGGCATCGAATAAATTACGACACGATGAGGCAGACGTAATTGGTTGGGTGACGTCTGAGATTCCTACCTCATGATAAATAAAAAAAGCATACATATATATATAAAATCGAAAAAAAAACCGATGCATAGTAAATAATGTGGTCTCGAAAAATGACCACCCTTAAAAAACCCCAGTGTACATCATGAAATAATAATACATAGGCCTATGCGTTATAATAAAATTTTTCTAGAAAAAAATAAAAACTGCAATGCTAAAATTTTAGCCTTCTTACACGTGTACATCCTCCCCATGCGAGAGAAGTCCTCGCTCTCCATATCTTATCTCCCTCGTGGTTTCCGGCTCTGCGCTCCCGCCGCTGTCTGTTCACGGGAAAAATATTTTTCTTTCCGACTCCTCCCGTCTTGTGCTGCCGTAAGTAGTGCGAAGCCGAACTTAAATATATATAGTTTCCGCTTCGCCCCCATCAGTCGTTTGCTAGCATTCCACGTCCCGGGAGTAGTGGGGGTGTTTGTGAAGCAATGGAGCAACAACTTTGTGACGTGTGCTACACATATTATCAAAATTTGCAAAGCCACCAAAACTCCGATGTGCACCGATGGCATGAATTACGACAATTTGGCGGTGAAAATCGACCATTAATCGAACTACAGTCGGCTGCGCAGAATCGATTGAAAACATATTGGGTGAGTAGAATCGAAGAAATATCCGATGTTGTAACATTTTTGGGAGCAATCAAAAGCACAATAAGGGATAAAATAACCGAACAACTTCGAAGTAATCCATTGAAAATTAATGTAATTTTAAAATGCCGATTTGTTAAAGATGAGCAATTCGATGATCGATGTTTCAAAACTAAGAACGTTAGAGTGTTTCAGGCCGACGATGTCGATGAGATATTAGATTTATTGTATTCAAAACTATTAAAAGAAAAAAGTGAGCATAGCGCGAAAGGGAGTGGATGGATTTTATCAATGGTTGAAGGGTTAGAACTCCGAATAAATAGATACACCCCTTTGGGGGGGTCTTAAATGCGTTTTCCGATACGTGAGTTGCCAATTGTTAACATCGGTTCCAATGGGTGGATTTAATATATAAATAACGTTTTTCCGAGTCGTACTCAGTCACTATTCGCAATTGGTAAATGAAACATCGCGGGATTCGCGAAGCTTTTGAGCATAATCATGAGATTAATATTTTTGGTCTTGTTTCTCACCGAGCTGGGGTTGAGCATTTCCGGTATCATACCAGACAACAACCGCACGTATTGCATATCGAGTTATCTGCAACAATATGGCTACCTGAATGTGAGCGAGAATGGACTTGCCAACGTAAAACCGGCGGAAATAACAGAATCACTAAGAAGGTTTCAAGAATATTATAATATTAGCGATGCGGGTGGGCGGATGGATGAAGAGACTGTGGATTTTATGAAAAACCCCCGGTGTGGCGTAGCGGATGATTTTGCATTCTCAATAACCCCGTACAAGTGGCGTAAGAATGTTATCAATTGGCATTACATCTTCGTAAATGAAACCTACATTGCATTGGCAAAGAAAGCATTCGAGACATGGGCCGAGGTAACGAATGTTACATTCGAGCAAAATTCTAGAACACCCGATATCATTATCAGAAATGCTGCCCTTATTCATAAAAATGTTGGTCCTGGTTTCTGCGCCATGAGTTTTGATGGAAATGGCGGTCAATTAGCCCACGCAGATTATCCGAGGGCTAACGGCGAACTAGTAGAAATTCACATTGACCAGGACGAGGATTGGTATTTAGGATTTGATAGGGCCGAACTAAAATACAGCCTTCTCGCAACACTTATCCACGAAATTGGTCATGCTTTGGGAATCGCGCACTCCAATTATAAAAATGCTATCATGTACGCAATATACAACGCATCCGATTATAGAATAGCCTTACACGAAGATGACATTCAAGCGATACAGTACATTTATGGCAGACCTGCAGAAAAGAAAGAAAACGAAGGAGGGGGGAGTGGTGGAGGCGAGGTGGAGGATGGGAATATGGGGCGAGAAAGAAATGACCCCCCTCCCATGTTGTGCGAATTAAAAAAAATAGATAAATATCTTATACTAAATCACTTGTTATACATATTTCACGGTCAGTATTTTTGGTTCATGGATATGGAAAATGCGGTCAACTCGGTTATATTTGGCCCCCAACGGATTACCGATTGGCTTCCCTTTCTTCCGGGTAAAAATATTACGGCAATTTATCAAAGACCGAGCGGGGAAATTGTAATTTTCATTAAGGAAATGATTTATATGATTCAATACCCGAGTATGCAATTGGTAGAGGGTTACCCTTTGGCTGCGTCATCCGTACGACTGCCGCGTAATGCTAATATTCAAGCAGCTGTGAACACATATACAGGGATTACGTTAATATTTCACAGTAAAGATTTTATCATTGAAATGGATGAATGCCACTTTAGACCTAAAACTCAATATCGCTATCAAAAGATGTTTCCGCAAATACCATCAGACATCGATTCTGTGTTTAGATACACTAATGGAATCTTGTACTTTTTTCGCGACGATAACGTCTATGAGTACAGCGAGTTCAACAACACTCTAGTGAGAGCAGGTAAAAATAACCTAGGACTATTCGGAATAGCATGCCCCAAGAATTATTCACCAGTGTTAACAAAGATCGCGAAAGAGTTGAAGGTGCTCGCGACGCGTATGCATGACATGCTCGAAATATGAAGATAAAAGCACAAACTGAAGAGAGGAGTGTTCATTTTTCTATTCGCATCTCGCGCGTTGTTTTCGATCATGATCAAGTGGAAGCATCCTTTTACGTGTGTGGTGGCCGGCCCTTCGAGCAGCGGAAAAACAGAATTTGTCTTAAAGTTTCTCAGAAATTTAACGTCAATGGTGGATGGGAAGATAGATAAAATCATATGGTGCTGTAGCTACGGAAGTGTACCTAATGCAATCGAGACTTATAAGGTTCAGTTCTTATTCAGTCTTCCCGAAAGCTTTGCAAATCCTAAGAAGGTACCAACTCTGTACATCATAGATGACTTGATGCATGACTCCTTCAGTGACAACAGAGTAAGCGAACTTTTTACGAAAGATTCGCATCATTCAAATATCTCCGTAATTCTTATTAGCCAGAATGTTTTTTATCAGTCGCGTTTTTCACGTACCATTTCACTAAACGCAAAATACATCGTATGTTTTAGAAATCTCCGTGATCGGTCGCAATTTAGACATTTGGCCTGCCAGGTTTATCCTGAAAATCCCGCAGCGCTCACCGAGGTATATAGGGAGGCGACTTCGAAGCCATTCACTTACTTGTTACTTGACTTTGCTCAAGAAACGGACGACTGATTGAGGTTCAGAACGAACATATTTCCCGACGAAATCGGTGAAATTTTCGTCCCACCAAATTTGCTAAACCGCCTTCAAAGTTAACCCAAGATGAAGAAAATGAAATTAGCCAGATTAAAGCGAAATGTTAACTTTTTAAAAAAGATAAAGAAGGCCTCGGCTACGAAGAGAAGATCCATCATTAAGACGGCAGGTTCGGATGTCATTAAATCTTTGAGCGAATGTTGTCGAAACGTATTAAACGGTAATTGTAAGATTAGTCCGAGGTTGAGAAAAAAATTGCTCAGATACAAAAAAGCGATCAGAGAGATAGGTTGCTATAGAGCACCCCTGAAAAGAAAACGCGTTTTACTTAGTCAACAAGGAGGATTTTTGTCAGCTCTTCTTGGTGCGATACTCCCACTAATCAGCGGCGGAATAGCTAGTTTGATAAAAAAATAATGAGTTTCAAAAAGTTCGTGTTAGTGGACCCCGCCGCCGCCGCCACCGCCACCACCACCACCACCACCACCACACATGAAAAGGGGCGGAATATTAAGAACGAAATGACAGAGTTGGATAAACAAATGCAAGGAATTCTTAAGCGGATTGATTTGAACGATTCGCAAAAATGGCATTATTACCGTAAAGTATTAGATTCATACTTAGACGCAGTAGCCGAAAGTAGCGAATATAATGTATTATCACACCCCGCCGTTGACCATCAACTCAAGTCAACACGCCGCAAAGGAGGAAAAATTACTAAGCCGTCCGAGCCTGATCATTATTTCATTTCTGGAGAAAACAATGAAATAGCTCTGGACGAAAAACTTAGAGAGATTTTAAATCGAAAGGACCTCCCCGACCGGCAAAAATGGATTTTATATAGAAGAATATTGAATTCGTATATAGAAAACGTATTAAAAAAAATAAGCAGTTCATTCCAGCGTCAATATTTGATGATGATGGTCATTCCGACGAGGCGGTGCCAAGGAGTGGCATAATAAATTCTGGAAAGGAATTATTGCAAGCAGACGCTAAGTTTGGGAAATGGGAGGAAAACCAAGAGAAAGGAATACAAAGGATGGAGAGCCTGCTGGACGACTTGGAGCAGCAAATGCGAGAAGGAGAAACAGCGGCGGCGGCGGGGAACGTGCCAATAAAGGAAGAGCAGGAGGGAAGAATGAGCGAGGAGGAGGAGACAGTTTTACCAAGAAGAGGAAGACGAAAACGAACGAAAAGGCCACCATACACTCCACCGTCAAACGACGGCAAGAGGAAGGGAAAAGTCTCTCAAAAAGGAGGCAAGATTCGAGCTTGGACCTCTCATCCTTGAATAAAATTTACTACGACCCATCACATCCGGCCAGTTTTTCGACTAGGAACGCATTGTGGGAGGCTCTCGGAAGAAAATTTTCAAAGAATGCCATTCAAAAATGGCTGGATTCGCAGGAAACATATTCATTACAAAAACCTATCAGAAAGAAGATTTCGCGAAATTATTACGATGCGTCTTACATTGATGAAACTTGGCAGTGTGACCTCAACGACATGAGAAGTTTGATGAAGTTTAACGAAGGCTATCGGTATCTCTTGACGATCATCGACTTATTTTCTAAATATGCTTGGGCCGTACCTTTGAGGAACAAGAAGGCTGAAGATGTCATCCAAGCTTTTCACGCTATTCTCAAGAAAAGACGGCCGTTGAAGGTGCAAAGCGACAAGGGAACCGAATTTGCCAACGAAAAATTCAAGTCATATCTCGGGAGAAGAGGAATAAAATTCTATACTACCAACCAACCTGGAGTCAAAGCAGCTGTTGTGGAGAGATTCAACAGGACGTTGAAAGATAGAATGTACAAATATTTTACAAAGTACAACACATACAATTACGTGAAAGTGCTCTCGAAACTGCTCCAAAGTTATAACAATCGAGTGCATTCTAGTATCGGAATTCCACCTTCGAAGGTTAATGTTTCAAATGCTTTTCAGGTTGCACAGAAGCTAGCCCAATCAAGACGTTTGAGAAACAGAATGGGCAAGAAAGCAGCATTTGAAGTGGGTGATCACGTTCGAATCAGCAAAGAAAGGACACCATTCGCAAAAGGATACACCCCCAATTACTCCACTGAAGTTTTCAGAATTAAGGCTTTAGTACAAGGCTTGAAGGTGCCGACCTACCAACTGGAAGATTTAAACGGGGAAGATATAAAAGGAACATTTTACGGAGAGGAGTTGGTTCGAGTACGGTTGAGTGACAACACCGAATTTCAGATCGATAAAATACTCCAGCGTAGGGGTAAGGGAAAAAAGTTGGAGTTTTTCGTTAAATGGAGAGGTTATGGTAACGATTTTAATAGTTGGGTGCCGGCGTCTGCCGTGAAAAGATTGCAAGATGTTGGATAATTTTCACATAACGCTTCTCAGCGATAGTTCTGGTAATTTTTTTCCTGATAATACCATCGCACACTTTCGTACGAGGCTCCCTCATCGGATTTTACTGGAAAATGGAGAGTGGACCGTGGGGTTGGTGGAGATTTTGATACCGGAGGCATATGAAACACCCGTGGAAGATGTATCGGTGAGAGTCCTCCCGAATCACGTGCTGAAATTGGATCAACATTACGGCTCGCTGAAAGAATTGATTCATGCGATGCGAGATTCTGTGCCTGCAGACAGCCAAGCGGAATACAACGTCGAAATTGCTAAAACAATTGACGGTTTGACTTCTGATCCACCTATGACGACGACCATGGATGATATTACAGTTGGTAATAGCAAAGGTGATAAGGGTGCAAATGAGGAGGAGGAAGCAGACGTGGGAGTGGAGAAGAAAGCTACTTCGGATTGGCGTGGTTATACAGATAGGCATATGATAACAAAAGAACAATATAGCGCCCTTAAAAGAGTGGTAAACTGGTCTAATAAAAGATCCGCTCGCCATGCTGAAGATGTGAGCCATTCCGAGACCCTCTTCGTGTACACCGATTTGATAAAACGACAATATATTGGTGATAAGTTGGCGAAATGCATGAGAGTTGTCAGTACAGGGAGCGGAAGAAATCAAATATTTCAAAATCCATATTATTTACCCATCGAACGAAGGGAATTCGATAGCATTGAGATATTTCTCACAGATAAAATGGGTAAGCCATTTCCATTTATTGATGGTTTGGATCCGGCTGCGGTGATACTACACTTTAAATTGAAGTGATATCAATAATTTTCATTAGTGTGCATCAAGATGGCGAATGATACGAATCGCTATATAAGATATTACGTTTCGAGGAGTCAAAGAGGCGGCGATGTCGGATCCGTTTATCGTGCGAGCCATTTCAAACAGAGAGGAAAGGGGCTTGGGTCTTTTTTCAGCGGATTGTGGAGATACGTCAAACCATTTTTTAATTCCGGGTTGAGAGCAGTCGGCGAGGAAGCGGTGAAGGCCGAGGTAGGGGCACTTTCCGACGTCGGCTCGAAGTCGGGGAGGGAAATATTACGAACGCGTTTAGGAGAGGCAGGAAGCAGCCTTAAGAGGAGAGCCGAAGCAAAGTTGGAAAGAATGGCGGGCGCAGGCTTGCGTATTGCAAAGCGACCGCGCATTGCTTCAAATAATGTGAGGATACCTGCCGACGCTGTCATCAACATGGATGACATATCCTCACCTCCCACGCCGAGAAAGAGAAGAAAAGTTGATAGGAAAACAAAGTTGAACCGCAAGAAAAAGACGCACCGCAAGAAAAAAAATGTCGTTACGAAGAAGAAGAAAAAGGGGAAAGGGAAGCAGCGTGGTGGTGGAAGGGACATTTTCTCATAAAACCGTGATTTAACGCAAAAGATAAACAGTCTTTCTAGAGCTTGGGTGTGGACTACATCATCAAACGAAGTGGAGCAAGTCATTCCTTCGTGTTTGGACTTGTTCAAACAGCTTCCTATGCAAACCAGTATTCTCGGCCACAGGACGGTAGCGTACAAACCAATTACCGCAATCGATACATATTCGGAATTGAAATTTTCAATCAAAGGCAATGGAGATAGGTATCTCGATCTAAGCAGCATATGTCTCAATGTTAAATTAAGACTAGTTAAAACTGATGAAAAGTCTTACGCGAGTGTTGACCCAAATCAACCTGGGGTCGTGAACAACATCTTACATTCCATGTTCGAAAATTGCAACGTGTCCTTGAACGGGAAAAGGGTGACCACCTCGGAATACTATGGATACAGAAGTTACATTGAAAAGCTCCTGAACTATGGTGAAGACGCTGCTCGTACGCACATGATTTGCGATGGATGGGCACTCGATGAAGGCGACGATTTGGACAAAATTGAATTGCCGAACAGAGGTTTCGTAAAACGTCAGACTTGGTTGAAGGATAGTGCCTTGCTAGAATTAGAAGGGAAACTCCACGCGGATGTGCTGCATCAAGACAGATTGTTGATCAATAATGTAGACGTTGATATAGATTTATCATTCGCCAAGCCTGATTTCTTTTTGATGGAAAAAGAGGGGGGAGATTCCATTTTGAAAATTGAAGAAGCTACACTATATGCCACGCATTACGATCTAGATCCTTCCCTTCTCGTGGCTCACGCTACTGTTTTATCCAGTGGAATGCCGATAACGTTACCCTATAAGCGAGTCGAAATTAAAACATTTACTATCCCAGCAAATAGCAGCATGTTTAGCAATGATAACCTAATATTAGGACGAATTCCAAACACGCTAGTCGCCGTTCTGTTAGATAGCAATTCATTTCTCGGTAAAAGGAATAAAAATCCTTTCAACTTTCATCATTATAGCATGTATGCCTGCTCGGTCTATGTGGACGATCAAGAATACCCTTGCGGAGGGTACGAAACTGATTTTGATACCACTTCCAAAAAGTTTTGTACCGGAGCATACCGTCAGCTGTACCGAGCCCTGAGGCTTCATCATAGTGACGGTGGAAATCAAGTGACCAAGGAGATGTTCGAGCATGGGTATTTCATTATGGCGTGGAATCTCACTCGCGACGGTTCGGGGCACGAGACTCACATTTCCCCAACTCGTACGGGAAATTTACGCTTGCAAGCCAAATTCAAGAACCCCATACAAAACGCCGTGACCGTCCTCGTTTATGCCGAGTATGATTCGGAGATTTTAATTAATAACAATAGGGAAGTAAGTTTACTTTTGTCATAAGGTTCACAACATGCAAACTCACGAGATTGACACAGTTCTTAGGCAAAATCCGCTAACACGAGACTCATTTCGCGGAGTTTTCGCCTCTGACATTTTACCGAAATATAATGTTAAACCTGGCGTGTATATAATTAATTTTGACCCACCAAGCAAACCGGGGATTCATTGGGTTGCAGTGCACGTCATCGATTCGCAACATGCGGTATATTTCGATTCGTATGCGATTCAACCTTTCGTTCCCGATATATTAATCTTTCTTTCAAGATTTTCGTCCTTACGAACGAATACTACACGTCTTCAGAATTTCAAGTCTGATTTGTGTGGGGAGTACTGCTGCTTGTACACACTATTCAAATCCACCAAACGCTCTCTTTCGCAGTTCATTGGGGTTTTCTCACACCCTCACATAAATGATTGCAAAGTCGCTGTATTGTTTGCAAAGTTTTTCGGTAAAGTCAGATGCAAACGCAAGTGCCATCCAAAATCGCAAGTATGTTGCTCGTTAGCTGAGACTTCGGCTTGGCGGCAGAGACTGAGACATATGGTTGCACGAGCTAATAAAATAATCATTAACCCGTCTGCTGGCAAACGGAGAGCACCATGCCGCATTACGAGAAAAGGAATAAAAGGAAAAATATAAGACATCCGGGAGTAGGCGATGCATTTCTAGACATATACGCGAAGGAAATTACTAAATTAATGAACACGTTGGAATATATAAACGATACCATTTCCATAAACAAGGAAACGCGACATCCGCAAGTACCCGATCAATTTCTAGACGAATTCGAGGGGGAAATTACTAGTATAATAACCAACTTGTATGATATTTACGATATCATTTCCGTAAAAAATCAACTATGCCTTCAAAGAAAATTGAAAAACATTCGAAACGTTACACAAAAAAATATCCCAGACGAACACGTAACCGGATTGGTTAGAGATAATGAAAAAAGACCGGATGCAAAGAAGATAAGAAGTCCGGAAATAAGCATATAAAGAAATACGAAGCGTCAAACAAATTTTAAGTCAATCATCATGCAGTCGCCAGATAATCAGCAGCACCCGGAGCAGCAACAGTCTCCTCAGTCTCCTCATGAGCAGCAGCATCCACATCCACAGCAGTGCGAACAACTCATGCCGGCACCGGATCATCAACAACAACAGCAGCCGGTGCATCAGATACAGCCTCCTGCCGAGGAGCAGCAGAGTGCTTCTGACCCTCGCATCAAGCGAAAGATCAAGACAGGAGGAGCGGAAGAGAAAGAAAATATACAGCCCAAGAGAGCGGTGAAGAAAAGTAAAACATACGAACATTGCAGTTTAGCTGCGTTCGACATTTTGGAGAGGGAAATAGAGGAAGCGATCCTTGGGGCATTACACGCAGATAAGCCCGACGCGGTACCTGTTTCACCACCACCACCTCCTCCTCCTCCTCCTCCTCCTCCTCAACCATCATCCACGACCTCTTGTGTCGGTGAGAAACATCTATCTGCCATTAAACATTTATACTATTGTGGTGCCGTCCTAAGTGCAAGCAAGAAAATTCACATTGCGTGGCAGCTGAGGCAGAGTGACGGTGGGCGGGCTTACGTGAGATTGTTAAATATACCAGACGACTGTGACGAGTTGAGCGGGCTGGACTTATTCGATTGTGACCTTTGCGCCCTACGCAACTGTGAAAAGATCATTACTGGCTTCTTAAGCAGATCGAAGGGAAAGCCGAATACAATCCGCCCACTTACGAATTTATCCGTCGAGTTTGGCACGCATAACGGTGGTAAAGTTGTAGCGTTTGTTCGTAAATCGGGAGCTGCTCTCCTCGATCAACGGTGGGGTAAAACTGTTTTGCTAAACTTATCGGAATGGCTAGAGTTTTCAAAAATTCTCAATGTACTCATAGATGCTATCCTAGTTGCCAATCATTGGAGCCCGAAACTGGACCAATTCTTCACGCCCATTCGGGATGCCGTAAGCACGGTGGGAGGGGAACACATGAGAATAACCTTTGGCATGAGGTCGACCGCCAGTCTAAACGTACCCTTCCCGTTAGACCCATGCCGAGCACAAGGATGAGTAAAGTCATTGTGGACTTCCAGGCAGGAGTTGATGGAAAGGTTTTGGTGATCAGAGAATTGGCTATGGAGGATCTGGAATCCGAGTGGCGAAGGTCGTGGCTTTTCCAGTTTCCACCCGGCATCCCAATTCCCGCGATGGAAACGAACCAGTGGCTCACTAGAAATTGGCACGGGTTAGATTATGATTCGGGCGATGTACCTTACGACGAATTGAACACTATTCTGAAAAAGGAAACCGAGCCATTTCAATATGTTTTTGCAAAAGGGTTGGAAAAATGTAAATTTTTGTCGGGAATCATTGATCGTCCAGTAATAGAACTGGCAAAGTATTTTAATGTCCCAAAATTGTGCACGCTCCCACCCACTTCAACAAAATGCGATTTTCACAAAACGGAGAAATTAGTATGTGCGGTGAAAAATTGTTCAAAATTAAAAGCTTGGATACATAATAATGTGCAGCATGATAAATTTAATTCATTTTTAAAATTTATTTAATTATTCTGCTTTGAATTCCAATTGTAATGTTATAGTGTTTGTTCTAATTGATCATATTCCTTTTTTAATGTTATAGTGTTTGTTCTAATTCATCATATTCCTATTGTAATGTGTATTTTTATTATTTATATATAGAATAAATTGGTTGTAAAAAAATTTGTTTTTTTTCCTAATTCATTTTCCTTCACCTTCCATTGTATAATTATTTCTCTAATTATGCTACTACTATAATAGCAATGATAAAATTTTAGCATTCTTAAAAGTATGCATCTCAGAAGAGTTTCAGGCAAATGCGGTTAGCAAGTTTCCTGCCTCCCCTTTCCGGTTTCCTTTTTTCCCCTCTCCCCGCGCGATACTCATCTCAAATGAACACTTGAGCATTGAGCTCACAGCCATGGATGCGAGCAGTCATATTATGGAGAGAGGCAACGACTCCATCAGAGCTTGCATTGTCGCGAAGGGCGAAATTAACATACACTCCGACGAACACGTCGCACACCTGCCTCTCGCTTTTCTAGAAATGTACCGACCCAGCCAGGTGCATGTCTTGCTGTCGAGGCTGCCAAGAGGAGGCCATGGTACCGAGTTCGATTTGTGTTACGAACATTACAATAAAGGGCGGACACATATCGACGGACCACCACCATTGAAAAAGCACTGCCATGGATGCGAGAATAATATATAAGCATGCCACACTTTTAAAGTCGCAATTATACAGACCCCGCTAGTGCAAACTTATATGGAAATATTTATATATAATTAACTTTAATATAAATAAACCGACCTTTTCAGGTCGCCATTTTTTCATTCCAAACCCCCCGAAAGTCGGAAAGGGAGAGAGAGAGGGAAGGGAACGCAAGAAATCCAAAAAAACATGCACAAACAAGTTCGGCGGAAAGAAAAAGGGGAAGGGGAAGGGAAAGGGGAGGGGAAGGGGAGGGGAGGGGAGGGGATGGGAAGGGAAGGGGAGGGGGGAAACACACCGCTTGTTGTTGCGCTTTCTGTCTTTTCCGCGCGCGCAACTGTCCTGATCCAGCCTAAAGCCTTCTACTCACCGCCGCCATAGGACCCCCGGGGCACCCTTCGTCAATCGCGTACGTATCCGAGCAGGGTGGATGATTTGAAGGACGCGCGGTTTCATTTTCGGCCGCGACGACGGTCAAACGACAGTTTTTCGAGCTTTACGCCCGATCGGTTTTGTTGACCACCACATTCCGACAGGTATTTGTGGAAGAAAACATCTACCAAGAAACCATTATCTCAAATACCCAAAAAATTTAAATTCCCCCCCGATTCCTCCCGTACTGGCCGAGACCAGCCGTAGTGACCGAGAAGCAGGTTTAGTGGCTTCAGCGCCTAACTCGGCGGCTACCTAGACTTCATCCTGGTGGGTTCCACGCGCTGAATTAAAACTTTAATATTTTTTAATCTTTTGTTTCGCGGTCCCTCAGACCGCGGAAAAGCCGAGCGGACCGGTCCGGAGAGGACTTGGAAGTGCACCATGGGCCGGACTCTACTTTGATCTTAGCCAAAAGGCCAAAAAAAAGAATCGGGGTACCAAACTATGATTTTTCGCGGACGACGCTCCTACGCGCCGAAGCGCCTTCGGACGCGCCACCCGTAAGTGAAAGAGGGAGGAGGAGTCGGGCTCCTACGCCTCGACTTTCCTCCTCTACAGAGTGCGAGAGAAGGAGGGGGGCGGAGGAACCAGGACGCGAGGATTCATTCTCGTGGGCGCGACGCGCTAAATTTAAAATTTATAATTTTGAAATTTTTCGTTCCGCGGTCCCTTAGAAAACGGGAAAGCCCTCCGTTGCCCCCTCGGTCTTCAGCATTTACATCTTTTAAACATTTTGTTTGTTCAAAAGGAAAAATTTTCAATTAACATTCCACGGTGTTTCAGGCCGTAGAATATTGTCCACCAGGCCCCGTGGTGCCATGATTTAATGCCCTCCCATGCCACCACGTCCTTCACATAAAAACGGGGCGGCGGGGGCCATTAGAAAAGCATCCTCGTGTGCTAGTTCCTCCGCCCCCTTCCACCTATCGATTCTGTTGAGTAGCAAATTCGAGTCGTCGAGGCCCCCTACTCCACCGGGCAGTGTGTGCGAAGGCACTTCGGCGCTTAGGATGCGCAGTCCGGTAAAAAAGATAAAGTTCATCTATATCTACATAATACCCCGTTAGCAGCCGCAAGGGCGTGTGGCGTGGGGTGTTAGGTCACCAACTGTAAAAACGAAATACACCACATGCAAAAGAAACAACACGCAAAAATACACCCACAGCAGCGCACACACATGCAAAAATCCCTTCATCCAATACTCATGCAAACGCATATACCGCAAAACAACTAAAAAACTGCACCCCATGATGCAGCACGGAAGCCATCCTACAACACGGAAGCCAGGACAAACAAGCAAGAAATTTAAACATCACTACCACATGAAAATGTACCACGTAGCACTCCACCCCGAAAGAGTCTGTAAAAGGCAAGGAATTAGACCCAACGTTGCTGGTAGCAGGAATTTCCCCCCGCGGAGAGGGACGAGGAAATGAAATGGAAACTTAAAAACAGATGAAATAAACACAAATGTGGTCATTCGGAAAGAATGGATTATATCAAAACGCATAAGGTTAGTGGAAGAGCATGCATACAACTAATGATTTCATATACGCTGAGGGTGGCTAGTGGAATTTCTCCTATCTATAACCCGTCAGTTGCTATCCCGTATTGACGGGGGGAGAAGATGTCCTTAAGTCTTCAAGCTCTGGCATCTATTTCCCGAATTTTATATGCAAGATCCAAGCGACCAATGTATATATTAGTACGAATAATTTGCGAAACCCCGGTTCTGAGTCATGCGGATCAAATTTATTCAATAATTTCAATCTTGCATTGAGTCGTCTTTCAGGCAATGATTCCAACCCTTAACCCATGAATATTTCGACGAAAACTCATACATTATGGCTCCCTCATTTCTTCTTCTCGGCATTATGGCTAAGATCAAATTGAGGTCCGGCCCCCGGTGCACTTGCAAGTCCGCCATGGACCGGTAGCTTGAGCAACGAGGCCGCACCGCCGCCATAGGACCCCCGGGGAACCTTTCGTCAATCGCGTACGTATCCGAGCAGGGTGGATGATTTGAACGACGCGCGGTTTCATTTTCGGCCGCGACGACGGTCAAACGACAGTTTTTCGAGCTTTACGCCCGATCGGTTTTGTTGACCACCACATTCCGACAGGTATTTGTGGAAGAAAATATCTACCAAGAAACCATTATCTCAAATGCCCAAAAAATTTAAATTCCCCTCCGATTCCTCCCGTACTGACCGAGACCAGCCGTAGTGACCGAGAAGCAGGTTTAGTGGCTTCAGCGCCTAACCCGGCGGCCACCTAGACTTCATCCTGGTGGGTTCCACGCGCTGAAATAAAACTTTAAAATTTTTTAATCTTTTGTTTCGCGGTCCCTCAGACAACGGAAAAGCCGAGTGGACCGGTCCGGAGGGGACTTGGAAGTGCACCATCGGCCGGACTCTACTTTGATCTTAGCCAAAAGGCCAAAAAAAAGAATCGGGGGACCAAACTATGATTTTTCGCGGACGGCGCTCCTACGCGCCGAAGCGCCTTCGGACGCGCCACCCGTAAGTGAAAGGGGGGGAGGAGTCGGGCTCCTACGCCTCGACTTTCCTCCTCTACAGAGTGCGAGAGAAGGAGGGGGGCGGAGGAACCAGCACGCGAGGATTCCTTATCGTGGGCGCGACGAGCTAAATTTAAAATTTATAATTTTGAAATTTTTCGTTCCGCGGTCCCTTAGAAAACGGGGAATTCCTCCGTTGCCCCCTCGGTCTTCAGCATTTACATCTTTTAAACATTTTGTTTGTTCAAAAGGAAAAATTTTCAATTAACATTCCACGGTGTTTCAGGCCGTAGAATATTGTCCACCAGGCCCCGTGGTGCCATGATTTAATGCCCTCCCATGCCACCACGTCCTTCACATAAAAACATCGTCCCGCGGTTTCTCAGACCGCGGGGAAGCAGAGCGGCCCGGTCCGGAGGGGACTTGGAAGTGTACCATGGGCCGGACTCTACTTTGATCTTAGCCAAAAGGCCAAAAAAAAGAATCGGGGGACCAAACTATGATTTTTCGCGGACGGCGCTCCTACGCGCCGAAGCGCCTTCGGACGCGCCACCCGTAAGTGAAAGGGGGGGAGGAGTCAGGCTCCTTCGCCTCGACTTTCCCCCTCTACAGAGTGCGAGAGGAGGGGGGCGGAGGAACCAGCACGCGAGGATTCATTCTCGTGGGCGCGACGCGCTAAATTTAAAATTTAAAATTTTGAAATTTTTCGTTCCGCGGTCCCTTAGAAAACAGGAAAACCCTCCGTCGCACCCCTCTGTCTTCAGCATTTACATCTTTTAAACATTTTGTTAGTTCAAAAGGAAAAATTTTCAATTAACATTCCACGGTGTTTCAGGCCGTAGAATATTGTCCACCAGGCCCCGTGGTGCCATGATTTAATGCCCTCCCATGCCACCACGTCCTTCACATTAAAACGGGGCGGCGGGGGCCATTAGAAAAGCATCCTCGCGTGCTAGTTCCTCCGCCCCCTTCCACCTCTCGATTCTGCGGAGTAGGAAATTCGAGTCGTCGAGGCCCCCTACTCCACCGGGCAGTGTGTGCGAAGTTACTTCGGCGCTTAGGATGCGCAGTCCGGTAAAAAACATAAAGTTCATCTATAACTACATAATACCCCGTTAGCAGCCGCAAGGGCGTGTGGCGTGGGGTGTTAGGTCACCAGCTGTAAAAAGGAAATACACCACATGCAAAAGAAACAACACGCAAAAATACACCCACAGCAGCGCACACACATGCAAAAATCCCTTCATCCAATACTCATGCAAACGCATATACCGCAAAACAACTAAAAAACTGCACCCCATGATGCAGCACGGAAGCCATCCTACAACACGGAAGCCAGGACAAACAAGCAAGAAATTTAAACATCACTACCACATGAAAATATACCACGTAGCACTCCACCCCGAAAGAGTCTGTAAAAGGCAAGGAATTAGACCCAACGTTGCTGGTAGCAGAAATTTCCCCCCGCGGAGAGGGACGAGGAAATGTAATGGAAACTTAAAAACAGATGAAATAAACACAAATGTGGTCATTCGGAAAGAATGGATTATATCAAAACGCATAAGGTTAGTGGAAGAGCATGCATGCAACTAATGATTTTATATACGCTGAGGGTGGCTAGTGGAATTTCTCCTATCTATAACTTGTCAGTTGCTATCCCGTATTGACGGGGGGCGAAGATGTCCTTAAGTCTTCTAGCTCTGGCATCTCTTTCCCGAATTTTATATGCATGATCCAAGCGACCAATGTATATATTAGTACGAATAATTTGCGAAACCCCGGTTCTGAGTCATGCGGATCAAATTTATTCAATAATTTCAATCTTGCATTGAGTCGTCTTTCAGGCAATGATTCCAACCCTTAACCCATGAATATTTCGACGAAAACTCATACATTATGGCTCCCTCATTTCTTCTTCTCGGCCTTATGGCTAAGATCAAATTGAGGTCCGGCCCCCGGTGCACTTGCAAGTCCGCCATGGACCGGTAGCTTGAGCAACGAGGCCGCACCGCCGCCATAGGACCCCCGGGACACCCTTCGTCAATCGCGTACGTATCCGAGCAGGGTGGATGATTTGAACGACCCGCGGTTTCATTTTCGGCCGCGACGACGGTCAAACGACAGTTTTTCGAGCTTTACGCCCGATCGGTTTTGTTGACCACCACAATCCGACAGGTATTTGTGGAAGAAAATATCTACCAAGAAACCATTATCTCAAATACCCAAAAAATTTAAATTCCCCCCCGATTCCTCCCGTACTGGCCGAGACCAGCCGTAGTGACCGAGAAGCAGGTTTAGTGGCTTCAGCGCCTAACTCGGCGGCCACCTAGACTTCATCCTGGTGGGTTCCACGCGCTGAATTAAAACTTTAAAATTTTTTAATCTTTTGTTTCGCGGGCCCTCAGACAACGGAAAAGCCGAGTGGACCGGTCCGGAGGGGACTTGGAAGTGCACCATCGGCCGGACTCTACTTTGATCTTAGCCAAAAGGCCAAAAAAAAGAATCGGGGGACCAAAGTATGATTTTTCGCGGACGGCGCTCCTACGCGCCAAAGCGCCTTCGGACGCGCCACCCGTAAGTGACAGGGGGGCAGGAGTCGGGCTCCTACGCCTCGACTTTCCTCCTCTACAGAGTGCGAGAGAAGGAGGGGGGCGGAGGAATCAGCACGCAAGGATTTATTCTCGTGGGCGCGACGAGCTAAATTTAAAATTTATAATTTTGAAATTTTTCGTTCCGCGGTCCCTTAGAAAACGGGGAAGCCCTCCGTTGCCCCCTCGGTCTTCAGCATTTACATCTTTTAAACATTTTGTTTGTTCAAAAGGAAAAATTTTCAATTAACATTCCACGGTGTTTCAGGCCGTAGAATATTGTCCACCAGGCCCCGTGGTGCCATGATTTAATGCCCTCCCATGCCACCACGTCCTTCACATAAAAACGGGGCGGCGGGGGCCATTAGAAAAGCATCCTCGCGTGCTAGTTCCTCCGCCCCCTTCCACCTCTCGATTCTGCGGAGTAGGAATTTCGAGTCGTCGAGGCCCCCTACTCCACCGGGCAGTGTGTGCGAAGGCACTTCGGCGCGTAGGATGCGCAGTCCGGTAAAAAACATAAAGTTCATCTATATCTACATAATACCCCGTTAGCAGCCGCAAGGGCGTGTGGCGTGGGGTGTTAGGTCACCAACTGTAAAAAGGAAATACACCACATGCAAAAGAAACAACACGCAAAAATACACCCACAGCAGCGCACACACTCATGCAAAAATCCCTTCATCCAATACTCATGCAAACGCATATACCGCAAAACACCTAAAAAACTGCACCCCATGATGCAGCACGGAAGCCATCCTACAACACGGAAGCCAGAACAAACAAGCAAGAAATTTAAACATCACTACCACATGAAAATGTACCACGTAGCACTCCACCCCGAAAGAGTCTGTAAAAGGTAAGGAATTAGACCCAACGTTGATGGGAGCAGGAATTTCCCCCCGCGGAGAGGGACGAGGAAATGAAATGGAAACTTAAAAACAGATGAAATAAACACAAATGTGGTCATTCGGAAAGAATGGATTATAACAAAACGCATAAGGTTAGTGGAAGAGCATGCATAATACATAACCTAATGATTTTTTAGACGCTGAGGGTGGCTAGTGGAATTTTTGCTATCTATAACCCTGCAGTTGCTATCCCGTATTGTCCGGGGGGAAATGGAGTCCTTAAGTCTTCTAGCTCTGGCATCTATTTCCTGAATTTTATATGCATGATCCAAGCGACCAATTTATATATTAGTACGAATAATTTGCGAGACCTCGGTGCTGAGCCATGCGGATCAAATTTATTCAATCATTTCAATCTTGCATTGAGACGTCTTTCAGCCAATGATTCCCACCGTAAATCCATAAATATTTATATAAAAACTCATACATTATGGCACCCTCATTTCTTCTTCTTGGCCTTATGGTTAAGATCAAATTGAGGTCCGGCCCCCGGTGCACTTGCAAGTCCGCAATGGACCGGTAGCTTGAGCACCGAGGCCGCACGGCCGCCTTAGGACCCCCGGGGGCACTCTCCGTCAATCCCGTACGTATCCGAGCAGGGCGGATTATTTGAACTACGCGCGGTTTCATTTTCGGCCGCGACGATGGTCAAGCGACAGTTATTCGAGCTTTACGCCCGATCGGTTTTGTTGACCTCCTCACTCCAGCAGGTATTTGTGAAAGATTATATCAACCAAAAAACCATCATCTCAAATCGCTTAACAATTTAAATGTCTTCCCGATTCCACTCGTACTGGACCAGACCAGCCATAGAAACCGGAAAGAGGTTGAGTGCCTTCAGCGGGTAACTCGGCCGCCACCTGGACTATGCAGGTGGGAATCACGCGCTCAATGCAAACTTTGAAATTTTGGCACGTGCCACCCGTGGGTAAAAGTGGAGGGGAGGAGTCGGGCTCGAATGCCACGACGTTCCTCCTATACTGATTGCGGGAGGAGGGGGGCGGAGGACCTAGCACGGGAGGATTCATTCTGGTGGGCGCGACGCCCTAAATTTAAAATTTATTATGTTGAAATTTTTCGTTCCGCAGTCCCTTAGAAAACGGGATAACCCTCCGTCCTACCCCTCTGTCTTCAGCATTTACATCTTTTAAACATTTTGTTAGTTCAAAAGGAAAGATTTTCAATTAACATTCCACGGTGTTTCAGGCCGTAGAATATTGTCGACCGGGCCCCGTGGTGCCATGATTTAATGCCCTCACATGCCCCCACGTCCTTCACATAAAAACGGGGGGGGCGGGTACCATTAGAAAAGCATCCTCGCGTGCTAGTTCCTCCGCCCCCTTCCACCTCTCGATTCTGCGGAGTAGGAAATTCGAGTCGTCGAGGCCCCCTACTCCACCGGCCAGTGTGTGCGAAGGCGCTTCGGCGCTTAGGATGCGCAGTCCGGTAAAATCATACACTTCATCTATATCTATATAATACCCCGCAAGCAGCCGCAAGGGCGATTGACGTGGGGTGTTAAGTCACCAACTGTAAAAAGGAAATATACCACATGCAAAAGAAACAACGCAAAGATACACCCATAGCAGCGCACACACTCATGCAAAAATCCCTTCATCCAATACTGATGCAAACGCCTATACCGCAAAAAAACTAAAAAACTGACCCCCTTCATGCAGCACGGAAGCCATCCTACAACACGGAAGCAAGGACAAACAATCAAAAAATTTAAACATCACCACCACATGAAAATGTACCACATAGCACTCCACCCCGAAAGAGCCTGTAAAAGGCAGGGAATGCGACCCAACGTTGCAGGTAGCAGGAATTTCCCCCCGCGGAGAGGGACGAGGAAATGAAATGGAAACTTAAAAACAGATGAAATAAACACAAATGTGGTCATTCGGAAAGAATGGATTATAACAAAACGCATTAGGTTAGTGGAAGAGCATGCAATATTAATACAACTAATGATTTTTTATACGCTGAGGGTGGCTAGTGGAATTTCTCCTATCTATTACCCGTCAGTTGCTATCCCGTATTGACGGGGGGGAGAAGATGTCCTTAAGTCTTCTAGCTCTGGCATCTATTTCCCGAATTTTATATGCATGATCCAAGCGACCAATGTATATATTAGTACGAATAATTTGCGAGACCCCGGTTCTGAGACATGCGGATCAAATTTATTCAATAATTTCAATCTTGCATTGAGTTGTCTTGCAGCCAATGATTCCAACCCTTAATCCATGAATATTTCGACGAAAACTCATACATTATGGCTCCCTCATTTCTTCTTCTCGGCCTTATGGCTAAGATCAAATTGAGGTCCGGCCCCCGGTGCACTTGCAAGTCCGCCATGGACCGGTAGCTTGAGCAACGAGGCCGCACCGCCGCCATAGGACCCCCGGGGCACCCTTCGTCAATCGCGTACGTATACGAGCAGGATGGATGATTTGAACGACGCGCGGTTTCATTTTCGGCCGCGACGACGGTCAAACGACAGTTTTTCGAGCTTTACGCCCGATCGGTTTTGTTGACCTCCTCACTCCAGCAGGTATTTGTGAAAGATTATATCAACCAAAAAACCATCATCTCAAATCGCTTAACAATTTAAATGTCTTCCCGATTCCACTCGTACTGGCCCAGACCAGCCATAGAAACCGAGAAGAGGTTGAGTGCCTTCAGCGGGTAAGTCGGCCGCCACCTGGACTATTCAGGTGGGAATCACGCGTTCAATGCAAACTTTGAAATTTTGAAATGTTTCGTTCCGGGGTTTCTCAGACCGCGGGGAAGTAGAGCGGCCCGGTCCGGAGGGGACCTGGAAGCGCCCCATGGGCCGGACTACACTTTGATCTAAGCCATAAGGCTAAGAAGAAGAATCGGGGGACCAAACCGTATGGTTTTTCGCGGACGGCGCTGCTACGCGCCGAAGCGACTTGGCACGTGCCACCCGTGGGTAAAAGGGGAGGGGAGAAGTCGGGCTCGAATGCCACGACGTTCCTCCTCTACTGATTGCGGGAGGAGGGGGGCGGAGGACCTAGCACGCGACGATTCATTCTGGTGGGCGCGACGCGTTGACTTTAAAATTTATTTTGTTGAAATTTTTCGTTCCGCAGTCCCTTAGAAAACGGGAAAACCCTCCGTCGCACCCCTCTGTCTTCAGCATTTACATCTTTTAAACATTTTGTTAGTTCAAAAGGAAAAATTTTCAATTAACATTCCACGGTGTTTCAGGCCGTAGAATATTGTCCACCAGGCCCCGTGGTGCCATGATTTAATGCCCTCCCATGCCACCACGTCCTTCACATAAAAACGGGGCGGCGGGGGCCATTAGAAAAGCATCCTCGCGTGCTAGTTCCTCCGCCCCCTTCCACCACTCGATTCTGCGGAGTCGGAAATTTGAGTCGTCGAGGCCCCCTACTCCACCGGGCAGTGTGTGCGAAGGCACTTCGGCGCTTAGGATGCGCAGTCCGGTAAAAAACATAAAGTTCATCTATATCTACATAATACCCCGTTAGCAGCCGCAAGGGCGTGTGGCGTGGGGTGTTAGGTCACCAACTGTAAAAAGGAAATACACCACATGCAAAAGAAACAACACGCAAAAATACACCAACAGCAGCGCACACACTCATGCAAAAATCCCTTCATCCAATACTCATGCAAACGCATATAGCGCAAAAAAACTTAAAAACTGCACCCAATGATGCAGCACGGAAGCCATCCTACAACACGGAAGCCAGGACAAACAAGCAAGAAATTTAAACATCACTACCACATGAAAATGTACCACGTAGCACTCCACCCCAAAAGAGCCTGTAAAAGGCAGGGAATGCGACCAAACGTTGCAGGTAGCAGGAATTTCCCCCCGCGGAGAGGGACGAGGAAATGAAATGGAAACTTAAAAACAGATGAAATAAACACAAATGTGGTCATTCGGAAAGAATGGATTACAACAAAACGCATAAGGTTAGTGGAAGAGCATGCAATATAAATACAACTAATGATTTTTTATACGCTGAGGGTGGCTAGTGGAATTTCTCCTATCTATAACCCGTCAGTTTCTATCCCGTATTGACGTGGGGAAAAGATGTCCTTAAGTCTTCTACCTCTGGCATCTATTTCCCGAATTTTATATGCATGATCCAAGCGACCAATGTATATATTAGTGCGAATAATTTGCGAGACCCCGGTTCTGAGACATGCGGATCAAATTTATTCAATAATTTCAATCTTGCATTGAGTCGTCTTGCAGCCAATGATTCCAACCCTTAATCCATGAATATTTCGACGAGAACTCATACATTATGGCTCCCTCATTTCTTCTTCTCGGTCTTATGGCTAAGATAAAATTGAGGTCCGGCCCCCGGTGCACTTGCAAGTCCGCCATGGACCGGTAGCTTGAGCAACGAGGCCGCACCGACGCCATAGGACCCCCGGGCACCCTTCGTCAATCGCGTACGTATCCGAGCAGGGTGGATGATTTGAACGACGCGCGGTTTCATTTTCGGCCGCGACGACGGTCAAACGACAGTTTTTCGAGCTTTACGCCCGATCGGTTTTGTTGACCTCCTCACTCCAGCAGGTATTTGTGAAAGATTATATCAACCAAAAAACCATCATCTCAAATCGCTTAACAATTTAAATGTCTTCCCGATTCCACTCGTACTGGCCCAGACCAGCCATAGAAACCGAGAAGAGGTTGAGTGCCTTCAGCGGGTAAGTCGGCCGCCACCTGGACTATTCAGGTGGGAATCACGCGTTCAATGCAAACTTTGAAATTTTGAAATCTTTCGTTCCGGGGTTTCTCAGACCGCGGGGAAGTAGAGCGGCCCGGTCCGGAGGGGACCTGGAAGCGCCCCATGGGCCGGACTACACTTTGATCTAAGCCATAAGGCTAAGAAGAAGAATCGGGGGACCAAACCGTATGGTTTTTCGCGGACGGCGCTGCTACGCGCCGAAGCGACTTGGCACGTGCCACCCGTGGGTAAAAGGGGAGGGGAGAAGTCAAGCTCGAATGCCACGACGTTCCTCCTCTACTGATTGCGGGAGGAGGGGGGCGGAGGACCTAGCACGCGAGGATTCATTCTGGTGGGCGCGACGCGTTGACTTTAAAATTTATTTTGTTGAAATTTTTCGTTCCGCAGTCCCTTAGAAAACGGGAAAACCCTCCGTCGCACCCCTCTGTCTTCAGCATTTACATCTTTTAAACATTTTGTTAGTTCAAAAGGAAAAATTTTCAATTAACATTCCACGGTGTTTCAGGCCGTAGAATATTGTCCACCAGGCCCCGTGGTGCCATGATTTAATGCCCTCCCATGCCACCACGTCCTTCACATAAAAACGGGGCGGCGGGGGCCATTAGAAAAGCATCCTCGCGTGCTAGTTCCTCCGCCCCCTTCCACCACTCGATTCTGCGGAGTCGGAAATTTGAGTCGTCGAGGCCCCCTACTCCACCGGGCAGTGTGTGCGAAGGCACTTCGGCGCTTAGGATGCGCAGTCCGGTAAAAAACATAAAGTTCATCTATATCTACATAATACCCCGTTAGCAGCCGCAAGGGCGTGTGGCGTGGGGTGTTAGGTCACCAACTGTAAAAAGGAAATACACCACATGCAAAAGAAACAACACGCAAAAATACACCCACAGCAGCGCACACACTCATGCAAAAATCCCTTCATCCAATACTCATGCAAACGCATATAGCGCAAAACAACTTAAAAACTGCACCCAATGATGCAGCACGGAGGCCATCCTACAACACGGAAGCCAGGACAAACAAGCAAGAAATTTAAACATCACTACCACATGAAAATGTACCACGTAGCACTCCACCCCAAAAGAGCCTGTAAAAGGCAGGGAATGCGACCAAACGTTGCAGGTAGCAGGAATTTCCCCCCGCGGAGAGGGACGAGGAAATGAAATGGAAACTTAAAAACAGATGAAATAAACACAAATGTGGTCATTCGGAAAGAATGGATTATAACAAAACGCATAAGGTTAGTGGAAGAGCATGCAATATAAATACAACTAATGATTTTTTATACGCTGAGGGTGGCTAGTGGAATTTCTCCTATCTATAACCCGTCAGTTTCTATCCCGTATTGACGGGGGCAGAAGATGTCCTTAAGTCTTCTAGCTCTGGCATCTATTTCCCGAATTTTATATGCATGATCCAAGCGACCAATGTATATATTAGTGCGAATAATTTGCGAGACCCCGGTTCTGAGACATGCGGATCAAATTTATTCAATAATTTCAATCTTGCATTGAGTCGTCTTGCAGCCAATGATTCCAACCCTTAATCCATGAATATTTCGACGAGAACTCATACATTATGGCTCCCTAATTTCTTCTTCTCGGTCTTATGGCTAAGATAAAATTGAGGTCCGGCCCCCGGTGCACTTGCAAGTCCGCCATGGACCGGTAGCTTGAGCAACGAGGCCGCACCGACGCCATACGACCCCCGGGCACCCTTCGTCAATCGCGTACGTATCCGAGCAGGGTGGATGATTTGAACGACGCGCGGTTTCATTTTCGGCCGCGACGACGGTCAAACGACAGTTTTTCGAGCTTTACGCCCGATCGGTTTTGTTGACCACCACATTCCGACAGGTATTTGTGGAAGAAAATATCTACCAAGAAACCATTATCTCAAATACTCAAAAAATTTAAATTCCCCCCCGATTCCTCCCGTACTGGCCGAGACCAGCCGTAGTGACCGAGAAGCAGGTTTAGTGGCTTCAGCGCCTAACTCGGCGGCTACCTAGACTTCATCCTGGTGGGTTCAACGCGCTGAATTAAAACTTTAAAATTTTTTAATCTTTTGTTTCGCGGTCCCTCAGACCGCGGAAAAGCCGAGCGTACCGGTCCGGAGAGGACTTGGAAGTGCACCATGGGCCGGACTCTACTTTGATCTTAGCCAAAAGGCCAAAAAAAGAATCGGGGTACCAAACTATGATTTTTCGCGGACGACGCTCCTACGCGCCAAAGCGCCTTCGGACGCGCCACCCGTAAGTGAAACAGGGGGGAGGAGTCGGGCTCCTATGCCTCTACTTTCCTCCTCTACAGAGTGCGAGAGAAGGAGGGGGGCGGAGGAACCAGCACGCGAGGATTCATTCTCGTGGGCGCGACGCGCTAAATTTAAAATTTATAATTTTGAAATTTTTCGTTCCGCGGTCCCTTAGAAAACGGGAAAGCCCTCCGTTGCCCCCTTGGTCTTCAGCATTTACATCTTTTAAACATTTTGTTTGTTCAAAAGGAAAAATTTTCAATTAACATTCCACGGTGTTTCAGGCCGTAGAATATTGTCCACCAGGCCCCGTGGTGCCATGATTTAATGCCCTCCCATGCCGCCACGTCCTTCACATAAAAACGGGGCGGCGGGGGCCATTAGAAAAGCATCCTCGCGTGCTAGTTCCTCCGCCCCCTTCCAACTCTCGATTCTGTTGAGTAGCAAATTCGAGTCGTCGAGGCCCCCTACTCCACCGGGCAGTGTGTGCGAAGGCACTTCGGCGCTTAGGATGCGCAGTCCGGTAAAAAACATAAAGTTCATCTATATCTACATAATACCCCGTTAACAGCCGCAAGGGCGTGTGGCGTGGGGTGTTAGGTCACCAACTGTAAAAAGGAAATACACCACATGCAAAAGAAACAACACGCAAAAATACACCCACAGCAGCGCACACACTCATGCAAAAATCCCTTCATCCTATACTCATGCAAACGCATATACCGCAAAACAACTAAAAAACTGCACCCCATGATGCAGCACGGAAGCCATCCTACAACACGGAAGCCAGGACAAACAAGCAAGAAATTTAAACATCACCACCACATGAAAATGTACCACGAAGCACTCCACCCCGAAAGAGTCTGTAAAAGGCAAGGAATTCGACCCAACGTTGCTGGTAGCAGGAATTTCCCCATGCGGAGAGGGACGAGGAAATGAAATTGAAACTTAAAAACAGATGAAATAAACACAAATGTGGTCATTCGGAAAGAATAGATTATAACAAAACGCATAAGGTTAGTGGAAGAGCATGCATAATACATACAACTAATGATTTTTTAGACGCTGAGGGTGGCTAGTGGAATTTTTGCTATCTATAACCCTGCAATTGCTATCCCGTATTGTCCGGGGGGAAATGGAGTCCTTAAGGCTTCTAGCTCTGGCATCTATTTCCTGAATTTTATATGCATGATCCAAGCGACCAATTTATATATTAGTACGAATAATTTGCGAGACCTCGGTGCTGAGCCATGCGGATCAAATTTATTCAATCATTTCAATCTTGCATTGAGACGTCTTTCAGCCAATGATTCCCACCCTAAATCCATGAATATTTATATAAAAACTCATACATTATGGCACCCTCATTTCTTCTTCTTGGCCTTATGGTTAAGATCAAATTGAGGTCCGGCCCCCGGTGCACTTGCAAATCCGCAATGGACCGGTAGCTTGAGCACCGAGGCCGCACGGCTGCCTTAGGACCCCCGGGGGCACTCTCCGTCAATCCCGTACGTATCCGAGCAGGGCGGATGATTTGAACTACGCGCGGTTTCATTTTCGGCCGCGACGATGGTCAAGCGACAGTTATTCGAGCTTTACGCCCGATCGGTTTTGTTGACCTCCTCACTCCAGCAGGTATTTGTGAAAGATTATATCAACCAAAAAACCATCATCTCAAATCGCCAAACCATTTAAATGTCTTCCCGATTCCACTCGTACTGGCCCAGACCAGCCATAGAAACCGAGAAGAGGTTGAGTGCCTTCAGCGGGTAAGTCGGCCGCCACCTGGACTTTGCAGTTGGGAATCACGCGCTCAATGCAAACTTTGAAATTTTGAAATGTTTCCTTCCGCGGTTTCTCAGACCGCGGGGAAGCGGAGCGGCTCGGTCCGGAGGGGACCTGGAAGCGCACTGTGGGCCGGACTACATATTGATCTTAGCCATAAGGCTAAGAAGAAGAATCGGGGGACCAAACTGTATGGTATTTCGCGGACGGCGCTCCTACGCGCCGAAGCGACTTGGCACGTGCCACCCGTGGGTAAAAGGGGAGGGGAGGAGTCGGGCTCGAATGCCACGACGTTCCTCCTCTACTGATTGCGGGAGGAGAGGGGCCGAGGACCTAGCACGCGAGGATTCATTCTGGTGGGCGCGACGCGCTAAATTTAAAATTTATTATGTTGAAATTTTTCGTTCCGCGGTCCCTTAGAAAACGGTAAAACCCTCCGTCGCACCCCTCTGTCTTCAGCATTTACATCTTTTAACATTTTGTTAGTTCAAAAGGAAAAATTTTCAATTAACATTCCACAGTGTTTCAGGCCGTAGAATATTGTCCACCAGGCCCCGTGGTGCCATGGTTTAATGCCCTCACATGCCCCCACGTCCTTCACATAAAAACGGGGGGGGCGGGTACCATTAGAAAAGCATCCTCGCGTGCTAGTTCCTCCGCCCCCTTCCGGCTCTCGATTCTGCGGAGTAGGAAATTTGAGTCGTCGAGGCCCCCTACTCCACCGGGCAGTGTGTGCGAAGGCACTTCGGCGCTTAGGATGCGCAGTCCGGTAAAAATCATACACTTCATCTATATCTATATAATACCCCGCAAGCAGCCGCAAGGGCGATTGACGTGGGGTGTTAGGTCACCAACTGTAAAAAGGAAATATACCACATGCAAAAGAAACAACACGCAAAGATACACCCACAGCAGCGCACACACTCATGCAAAAATCCCTTCATCCAATACTCATGCAAACGCATATTCTGCAAAAAAACTAAAAAACTGATCCCCTTGATGCAGCACGGAAGCCATCCTACAACACGGAAGCAAGGACAAACAAGGAAGAAATTTAAACATCACTACCACATGAAAATTTACCACATAGCACTCCATCCCGAAAGAGTCTGTAAAAGGCAGGGAATGCGACCCAACGTTGCAGGTAGCAGGAATTTCCCTCCGCGGAGAGGGACGAGGAAATGAAATGGAAACTAAAAACATGAAATAAACACAAATGTGGTCATTCGAAAAGAATGGATTATAACAAAACGCATAAGGTTAGTGGAAGAGCATGCAATATAAATACAACTAATGATTTTTTATACGCTGAGGGTGGCTAGTGGAATTTCTCCTATCTATAACCCGGTAGTTGCTATCCCGTATTGACGGGGGGAGAAGATGTCCTTAAGTCTTCTAGCTCTGGCATCTATTTCCCGAATTTTATATGCATGATCCAAGCGACCAATGTATATATTCTCATCTACCTCAATGTATATAATAGTACGAATTATTTGCGAGACCCCGGTTCTGAGACATGCGGATCAAATTTATTCAATAATTTCAATCTTGCATTGAGTCGTCTTGCAGCCAATGATTGCAACCCTTAATCCATGAATATTTCGACGAAAACTCATATATTATGGCTCCCTCATTTCTTCTTCTCGGCCTTATGGCTAAGATCAAATTGAGGTCCGGCCCCCGGTGCACTTGCAAGTCCGCCATGGACCGGTAGCTTGAGCAACGAGGCCGCACCGACGCCATAGGACCCCCGGGCACCCTTCGTCAATCGCGTACGTATCCGAGCAGGGTGGATGATTTGAACGACGCGCGGTTTCATTTTCGGCCGCGACGACGGTCAAACGACAGTTTTTCGAGCTTTACGCCCGATCGGTTTTGTTGACCTCCTCACTCCAGCAGGTATTTGTGAAAGATTACAAAAAACCATCATCTCAAATCGCCAAACAATTTAAATGTCTTCCCGATTCCACTCGTACTGGCCCAGACCAGCCATAGAAACCGAGAAGAGGTTGAGTGCCTTCAGCGGGTAATTCGGCCGCCACCTGGACAATGAAGGTGGGAATCACCCGCTCAATGCACACTTTGAAATTTTGAAATGTTTCCTTCCGCGGTTTCTCAGACCCTTGGGAAGCAGGGCGGCCCGGTCCGGAGGGGACCTGGAAGCGTACTGTGCGCCGGACTACACATTGATCTTAGCCATAAGGCTAAGAAGAAGAATCGGGGGACCAAACTGTATGGTTTTTCGCGGACGGTGCTCCTACGCGCCGAAGCGCCTTGGCACTTGCCACTTGTGGGTAAAAGCGGAGGGGAGGAGTCGGGCTCGAATGCCACGACGTTCCTCATCTACTGATTCCGGGAGGAGGGGGGCGGAGGACCTAGCACGGGAGGATTCATTCTGGTGGGCGCGACGCGCTAAATTTAAAATTTAGTATATTGAAATTTTTCGTTCCGCAGTCCCTTAGAAAACGGGAAAACCCTCCGTCGCACCCCTCTGTCTTCAGCATTTACATCTTTTAAACATTTTGTTAGTTCAAAAGGAAACATTTTCAATTAACATTCCACGGTGTTTCAGGCCGTAGAATATTGTCCACCAGGCCCCGTGGTGCCATGATTTAATGCCCTCACATGCCCCTACGTCCTTCACATAAAAACGGGGGGGCGGGTACCATTAGAAAAGCATCCTCGCGTGCTAGTTCCTCCACCCCCTTCCACCTCTAGATTCTGCGGAGTAGGAAATTCGAGTCGTCGAGGCCCCCTACTCCACCGGGCAGTGTGCGCGAAGGAACTTCGGCGCTTAGGATGCGCAGTCCGGTAAAAATCATACACTTCATCTATATCTATATAATACCCCGCAAGCAGCCGCAAGGGCGATTGACGTGGGGTGTTAGGTCACCAACTGTAAAATGGAAATATACCACATGCAAAAGAAACAACACGCAAAGATACACCCATAGCAGCGCACACACTCTTGCAAAAATCCCTTCATCCAATACTCATGCAAACGCATATACCGCAAAATAACTAAAAAACTGATCCCCTTGATGCAGCACGGAAGCCATCCTACAACACGGAAGCAAGGACAAACAAGCAAGAAATTTAAACATCACTACCACATGAAAATTTACCACATAGCACTCCACCCCGAAAGAGTCTGTAAAAGGCAGGGAATGCGACCCAACGTTGCAGGTAGCAGGAATTTCCCCCCGCAGAGAGGGACGAGGAAATGAATTGGAAACTTAAAAACAGATGAAATTAACACAAATGTGGTAATTCGAAAAGAATGGATTATAACAAAACGCATAATGTTAGTGGAAGAGCATGCAATATAAATACAACTAATGATTTTTTATGCGCTGAGGGTGGCTAGTGGAATTTCTCCTATCTATAACCCGTCAGTTGCTATCCCGTATTGACGGGGGGAGAAGATGTCCTTAAGTCTTCTAGCTCTGGCATCTATTTCCCGAATTTTATATGCATGATCCAAGCGACCAATGTATATATTCTCATCTACCTCAATGTATATAATAGTACGAATTATTTGCGAGACCCCGGTTCTGAGACATGCGGATCAAATTTATTCAATAATTTCAATCTTGCATTGAGTCGTCTTGCAGCCAATGATTGCAACCCTTAATCCATGAATATTTCGACGAAAACTCATACATTATGGCTCCCTCATTTCTTCTTCTCGGCCTTATGGCTAAGATCAATTTGAGGTCCGGCCCCCGGTGCACTTGCAAGTCCGCCATGGACCGGTAGCTTGAGCAACGTGGCCGCACCGCCGCCATAGGACCCCCGGGGCACCCATCGTCAATCGCGTACGTATCCGAGCAGGGTGGATGATTTGAACGACGCGCGGTTTCATTTTCGGCCGCGACGACGGTCAAACGACAGTTTTTCGAGCTTTACGCCCGATCGGTTTTGTTGACCACCACATTCCGAAAGGTATTTGTGGAAGAAAATATCTACCAAGAGACCATTATCTCAAATACCCAAAAAATTTAAATTCCCCCCCGATTCTTCCCGTACTGGCCGAGACCAGCCGTAGTGACCGAGAAGAAGGTTTAGTGGCTTCAGCGCCTAACTCGGCGGCCACCTAGACTTCATCCTGGTGGGTTCCACGCGCTGAATTAAAACTTTAAAATTTTTTAATCTTTTGTTTCGCGGTCCCTCAGACCGCGGAAAAGCCGAGCGGACCGGTCCGGAGGGGACTTGGAAGTGCACCATGGGCCGGACTCTACTTTGATCTTAGCCAAAAGGCCAAAAAAAAGAATCGGGGGACCAAACTATGATTTTTCGCGGACGGCGCTCCTACGCGCCGAAGCGCCGTCGGACGCGCCACCCGTAAGTGAAAGGGGGGGAGGAGTCGGGCTCCTACGCCTCGACTTTCCTCCTCTACAGAGTGTGAGAGAAGGAGGGGGGCGGAGGAACCAGCACGCGAGGATTCATTCTCGTGGGCGCGACGCGCTAAATTTAAAATTTATAATTTTGAAATTTTTCGTTCCGCGGTCCCTTAGAAAACGGGAAAGCCCTCCGTCGCCCCCTCGGTCTTCAGCATTTACATCTTTTAAACATTTTGTTTGTTCAAAAGGAAAAATTTTCAATTAACATTCCACGGTGTTTCAGGCCGTAGAATATTGTCCACCAGGCCCCGTGGTGCCATGATTTAATGCCCTCCCATGCCACCACGTCCTTCACATAAAAACGGGTTGGCGGGGGCCATTAGAAAAGCATCGTCGCGTGCTCGTTCCTCCGCCCCCTTCCACCTCTCGCTTCTGCGGAGTAGGAAATTCGAGTCGTCGAGGCCCCCTACTCCACCGGGCAGTGTGTGCGAAGGCACTTCGGCGCTTAGGATGCGCAGTCCGGTAAAAAACATAAAGTTCATCTATATCTACATAATACCCCGTTAGCAGCCGCAAGGGCGTGTGGCGTGGGGTGTTAGGTCACCAAATGTAAAAAGGAAATACACCACATGCAAAAGAAACAACACGCAAAAATACACCCACAGCAGCGCACACACTCATGCAAAAATCCCTTCAACCAATTCTCATGCAAACGCATATACAGCAAAACAACTAAAAAACTAACCCCCTTGATGCAGCACGGAAGCCATCCTACAACACGGAAGCAAGGACAAACAAGCAAAAAATTTAAACATCACCACCACATGAAAATGTACCACACAGCACTCCACCCCGAAAGAGCCTGTAAAAGGCAGGGAATGCGACCAAACGTTGCAGGTAGCAGGAATTTCCCCCCGCGGAGAGGGACGAGGAAAAGAAATGGAAACTTAAAAACAGATGAAATAAACACAAATGTGGTCATTCGGAAAGAATGGATTATAATAAAACGCATAAGGTTAGTGGAAGAGCATGCAATATAAATACAACTAATGAATTTTTATACGCTGAGGGTGGCTAGTGGAATTTCTCCTATCTATAACCCGTCAGTTTCTATCCCGTATTGACGGGGGGAGAAGATGTCCTTAAGTCTTCTAGCTCTGGCATCTATTTCCCGAATTTTATATGCATGATCCAAGCGACCAATGTATATATTAGTACGAATAATTTGCGAGACCCCGGTTCTGAGACATGCGGATCAAATTTATTCAATAATTTCAATCTTGCATTGAGTCGTCTTGCAGCCAATGATTCCAACCCTTAATCCATGAATATTTCGACGAAAACTCATACATTATGGCTCCCTCATTTCTTCTTCTCCGCCTTATGGCTAAGATCAAATTGAGGTCCGGCCCCCGGTGCACTTGCAAGTCCGCCATGGACCGGTAGCTTGATCAACGAGGCCGCACCGACGCCATAGGACCCCCGGGCACCCTTCGTCAATCGCGTACGTATCCGAACAGGGTGGATGATTTGAACGACGCGCGGTTTCATTTTCGGCCGCGACGACGGTCAAACGACAGTTTTTCGAGCTTTACGCCCGATCGGTTTTGTTGACCTCCTCACTCCAGCAGGTATTTGTGAAAGATTACAAAAAACCATCATCTCAAATCGCCAAACAATTTAAATGTCTTCCCGATTCCACTCGTACTGGCCCAGACCAGCCATAGAAACCGAGAAGAGGTTGAGTGCCTTCAGCGGGTAAGTCGGCCGCCACCTCGACTATGTAGGTGGGAATCACGCGTTCAATGCAAACTTAGAAATTTTGAAATGTTTCGTTCCGGGGTTTCTCAGACCGCGGGGAAGTAGAGCGGCCCGGTCCGGAGGGGACCTGGAAGCGCACCATGGGCCGGACTACACTTTGATCTAAGCCATAAGGCTAAGAAGAAGAATCGGGGGACCAAACCGTTTGGTTTTTCGCGGACGGCGCTGCTACGCGCCGAAGCGCCTTGGCACGTGCCACCCGTGGGTAAAAGGGGAGGGGAGGAGACTTGCTCGAATGCCAAGACATTCCTCCTCTACTGATTGCGGGAGGAGGGGGCGGAGGACCTAGGACGCAAGGATTCATTCTGGTGGGCGCGACGCGCTGAATTTAAAATTTATTTTGTTGAAATTTTTCGTTCCGCAGTCCCTTAGAAAACGGGAAAACCCTCCGTCGCACCCCTCTGTCTTCAGCATTTACATCTTTTAAACATTTTGTTAGTTCAAAAGGAAAAATTTTCAATTAACATTCCACGGTGTTTCAGGCCGTAGAATATTGTCCACCAGGCCCCGTGGTGCCATGATTTAATGCCCTCCCATGCCACCACGTCCTTCACATAAAAACGGGGCGGCGGGGGCCATTAGAAAAGCATCCTCGCGTGCTAGTTCCTCCGCCCCCTTCCACTTCTCGATTCTGCGGAGTCGGAAATTTGAGTCGTCGAGGCCCCCTACTCCACCGGGCAGTGTGCGCGAAGGCACTTCGGCGCTTAGGATGCGAAGTCCGGTAAAAATCATACACTTCATCTATATCTATATAATACCCCGCAAGCAGCCGCAAGGGCGATTGACGTGGAGTGTTAGGTCACCAACTGTAAAATGGAAATATACCACATGCAAAAGAAACAACACGCAAAGATACACCCATAGTAGCGCACACACTCTTGCAAAAATCCCTTCATCCAATACTCATGCAAACGCCTATACCGCAAAAAAACTAAAAAACTAACCCCCTTGATGCAGCACGGAAGCCATCCTACAACACGGAAGCAAGGACAAACAAGCAAAAAATTTAAACATCACCACCACATGAAAATGTACCACATAGCACTCCACCCCAAAAGAGCCTGTAAAAGGCAGGGAATGCTACCAAACGTTGCAGGTAGCAGGAATTTCCCCCCGCGGAGAGGGACGAGGAAATGAAATGGAAACTTAAAAACAGATGAAATAAACACAAATGTGGTCATTCGGAAAGAATGGATTATAACAAAACGCATAAGGTTAGTGGAAGAGCATGCAATATAAATACAACTAATGATTTTTTATACGCTGAGGGTGGCTAGTGGAATTTCTCCTATCTGTAACCCGTCAGTTTCTATCCCGTATTGACGGGGGGAGAAGATGTCCTTAAGTCTTCTAGCTCTGGCATCTATTTCCCGAATTTTATATGCATGATCCAAGCGACCAATGTATATATTAGTACGAATAATTTGCGAGACCCCGGTTCTGAGACATGCGGATCAAATTTATTCAATAATTTCAATCTTGCATTGAGTCGTCTTGCAGCCAATGATTCCAACCCTTAATCCATGAATATTTCGACGAAAACTCATACATTATGGCTCCCTCATTTCTTCTTCTCGGCCTTATGGCTAAGATCAAATTGAGGTCCGGCCCCCGTCGCACTTGCAAGTCCGCCATGGACCGGTAGCTTGAGCAACGAGGCCGCACCGACGCCATAGGACCCCCGGGCACCCTTCGTCAATCGCGTACGTATCCCAGCAGGGTGGATGATTTGAACGACGCGCGGTTTCATTTTCGGCCGCGACGACGGTCAAACGACAGTTTTTCGAGCTTTACGCCCGATCGGTTTTGTTGACCTCCTCACTCCAGCAGGTATTTGTGAAAGATTATATCAACCAAAAAACCATCATCTCAAATCGCCATCAATTAAAATGTCTTCCTGATTCCACTCGTACTGGCCCAGACCAGCCATAGAAACCGAGAAGAGGTTGATTGCCTTCAGCGGGTAATTCGGCCGCCACCTGGACAATGAAGGTGGGAATCACGCGCTCAATGCACACTTTGAAATTTTGAAATGTTTCCTTCCGCGGTTTCTCAGAGCCTTGGGAAGCAGGGCGGCCCGGTCCGGAGGGGACCTGGAAGCGTACTGTGGGCCGGACTACACATTGATCTTAGCCATAAGGCTAAGAAGAAGAATCGGGGGACCAAACTGTATGGTTTTTCGCGGACGGCGCTCCTACGCGCCGAAGCGCCTTGGCACTTGCCACTTGTGGGTAAAAGCGGAGGGGAGGAGTCGGGCTCGAATGCCACCACGTTCCTCATCTACTGATTCCGGGAGGAGGGGGGCGGAGGACCTAGCACTGGAGGATTCATTCTCGTGGGCGCGACGCGCTAAATTTAAAATTTATAATTTTGAAATTTTTCGTTCCGCGGTCCCTTAGAAAACGGGAAAGCCCTCCGTCGCCCCCTCGGTCTTCAGCATTTACATCTTTTAAACATTTTGTTTGTTCAAAAGGAAAAATTTTCAATTAACATTCCACGGTGTTTCAGGCCGTAGAATATTGTCCACCAGGCCCCGTGGTGCCATGATTTAATGCCCTCCCATGCCACCACGTCCTTCACATAAAAACGGGTTGGCGGGTACCATTAGAAAAGCATCCTCGCGTGCTAGTTCCTCCGCCCCCTTCCGGCTCTCGATTCTGCGGAGTAGGAAATTCGAGTCGTCGAGGCCCCCTACTCCACCGGGCAGTGTGTGCGAAGGCACTTCGGCGCTTAGGATGCGCAGTCCGGTAAAAAACATAAAGTTCATCTATATCTACATAATACCCCGTTAGCAGCCGCAAGGGCGTGTGGCGTGGGGTGTTAGGTCACCAAATGTAAAAAGGAAATACACCAAATGAAAAAGAAACAACACGCAAAAATACACCCACAGCAGCGCACACACTCATGCAAAAATCCCTTCAACCAATTCTCATGCAAACGCATATACAGCAAAACAACTAAAAAACTAACCCCCTTGATGCAGCACGGAAGCCATCCTACAACACGGAAGCAAGGACAAACAAGCAAAAAATTTAAACATCACCACCACATGAAAATGTACCACATAGCACTCCACCCCGAAAGAGCCTGTAAAAGGCAGGGAATGCGACCAAACGTTGCAGGTAGCAGGAATTTCCCCCCGCGGAGAGGGACGAGGAAAAGAAATGGAAACTTAAAAACAGATGAAATAAACACAAATGTGGTCATTCAGAAAGAATGGATAATAACAAAACGCATAAGGTTAGTGGAAGAGCATGCATAATACATACAACTAAGAATTTTTTATACGCTGAGGGTGGCTAGTGGAATTTCTCCTATCTATAACCCGTCAGTTTCTATCCCGTATTGACGGGGGGAGAAGATGTCCTTAAGTTTTCTAGCTCTGGCATCTATTTCCTGAATTTTATATGCATGATCCAAGGGACCAATTTATATATTAGTACGAATAATTTGCGAGACCTCGGTGCTGAGCCATGCGGATCAAATTTATTCAATCATTTCAATCTTGCATTGAGACGTCTTTCAGCCAATGATTCCCACCCTAAATCCATGAATATTTATATAAAAACTCATACATTATGGCACCCTCATTTCTTCTTCTTGGCCCTATGGTTAAGATCAAATTGAGGTCTGGCCCCCGGTGCACTTGCAAGTCCGCAATGGACCGGTAGCTTCAGCACCGAGGCCGCACGGCCGCCTTAGGACCCCCGGGGGAACTCTCCGTCAAACCCGTACGTATCCGAGCAGGGCGGATGATTTGAACTACGCGCGGTTTCATTTTCGGCCGCGACGATGGTCAAGCGACAGTTATTCGAGCTTTACGCCCGATCGGTTTTGTTGACCTCCTCACTCCAGCAGGAATTTGTGAAAGATTATATCAACCAAAAAACCATCATCTCAATTCGCCAAACAATTTAAATGTCTTCCCGATTCCACTCGTACTGGCCCAGACCAGCCATAGAAACCGAGAAGAGGTTGAGTGCCTTCAGCGGGTACCTCGGCCGCCACCTGGAATATGCAGGTGGGAATCACACGCTCAATGCAAAGTTTAAAATTTTGAAATGTTTCGTTCCGCGGTTTCTCAGATCGCGGGGAAGCAGAGCGGCCCGTGGGCCGGACTACACTTTGATCTTAGCCATAAGCCTAAGAAGAAGAATCGGGGGACCAAACTGTATGGTTTTTCGCGGACGGCGCTCCTACGCGCCGAAGCGACTTGGCACGTGCCACCCGTGGGTAAAAGGGGAGGGGAGGAGTCGGGCTCGAATGCCACGACGTTCCTCCTCTACTGATTGCGGGAGGAGGGGGGCGGAAGACCTAGCACGCGAGGATTCATTCTGGTGGGCGCGACGCGCTAAATTTAAAATGTATTATGTTGAAATTTTTCGTTCCGCGGTCCCTTAGAAAACGGGAAAACCCTCCGTCGCACCCCTCTGTTTTCAGCATTTACATCTTTTAAACATTTTGTTAGTTCAAAAGGAAAAATTTTCAATTAACATTCCACGGTGTTTCAGGCCGTAGAATATTGTCCACCAGGCCCCGTGGTGCCATGATTTAATGCCCTCACATGCCCCCACGTCCTTCACATAAAAACGGGGGGGCGGGTACCATTAGGAAAGCATCTTCGCGTGCTAGTTCCTCCGCCCCCTTCCGGCTCTCGATTCTGCGGAGTAGGAAATTCGAGTCGTCGAGGCCCCGTACTCCACCGGGCAGTGTGCAATATAAATACAACTAATGCACCATACACATAAGTACAACTGTGCAATGCAATATAAATACAACTAATGATTTTTTATACGCTGACGGTGGCTAGTGGAATTTCTCCTATCTATAACCCGTCAGTTGCTTTCCCGTATTGACGGGGGGAGAAGATGTCCTTAAGTCTTCTAGCTCTGGCATCTATTTCCCGAATTTTATATGCATGATCCAAGCGACCAATGTATATATTCTCATCTACCTCAATGTATATAATAGTACGAATTATTTGCGAGACCCCGGTTCTGAGACATGCGGATCAAATTTATTCAATAATTTCAATCTTGCATTGAGTCGTCTTGCAGCCAATGATTGCAACCCTTAATCCATGAATATTTCGACGAAAACTCATATATTATGGCTCCCTCATTTCTTCTTCTCGGCCTTATGGCTAAGATCAAATTGAGGTCCGGCCCCCGGTGCACTTGCAAGTCCGCCATGGACCGGTAGCTTGAGCAACGAGGCCGCACCGACGCCATAGGACCCCCGGGCACCCTTCGTCAATCGCGTACGTATCCGAGCAGGGTGGATGATTTGAACGACGCGCGGTTTCATTTTCGGCCGCGACGACGGTCAAACGACAGTTTTTCGAGCTTTACGCCCGATCGGTTTTGTTGACCTCCTCACTCCAGCAGGTATTTGTGAAAGATTACAAAAAACCATCATCTCAAATCGCCAAACAATTAAAATGTCTTCCCGATTCCACTCGTACTGGCCCAGACCAGCCATAGAAACCGAGAAGAGGTTGAGTGCCTTCAGCGGGTAATTCGGCCGCCACCTGGACAATGAAGGTGGGAATCACCCGCTCAATGCACACTTTGAAATTTTGAAATGTTTCCTTCCGCGGTTTCTCAGACCCTTGGGAAGCAGGGCGGCCCGGTCCGGAGGGGACCTGGAAGCGTACTGTGCGCCGGACTACACATTGATCTTAGCCATAAGGCTAAGAAGAAGAATCGGGGGACCAAACTGTATGGTTTTTCGCGGACGGTGCTCCTACGCGCCGAAGCGCCTTGGCACTTGCCACTTGTGGGTAAAAGCGGAGGGGAGGAGTCGGGCTCGAATGCCACGACGTTCCTCATCTACTGATTCCGGGAGGAGGGGGGCGGAGGACCTAGCACGGGAGGATTCATTCTGGTGGGCGCGACGCGCTAAATTTAAAATTTAGTATGTTGAAATTTTTCGTTCCGCAGTCCCTTAGAAAACGGGAAAACCCTCCGTCGCACCCCTCTGTCTTCAGCATTTACATCTTTTAAACATTTTGTTAGTTCAAAAGGAAATATTTTCAATTAACATTCCACGGTGTTTCAGGCCGTAGAATATTGTCCACCAGGCCCCGTGGTGCCATGATTTAATGCCCTCACATGCCCCTACGTCCTTCACATAAAAACGGGGGGGCGGGTACCATTAGAAAAGCATCCTCGCGTGCTAGTTCCTCCACCCCCTTCCACCTCTAGATTCTGCGGAGTAGGAAATTCGAGTCGTCGAGGCCCCCTACTCCACCGGGCAGTGTGCGCGAAGGCACTTCGGCGCTTAGGATGCGCAGTCCGGTAAAAATCATACACTTCATCTATATCTATATAATACCCCGCAAGCAGCCGCAAGGGCGATTGACGTGGGGTGTTAGGTCACCAACTGTAAAATGGAAATATACCACATGCAAAAGAAACAACACGCAAAGATACACCCATAGCAGCGCACACACTCTTGCAAAAATCCCTTCATCCAATACTCATGCAAACGCCTATACCGCAAAAAAACTAAAAAACTAACCCCCTTGATGCAGCACGGAAGCCATCCTACAACACGGAAGCAAGGACAAACAAGCAAAAAATTTAAACATCACTACCACATGAAAATTTACCACATAGCACTCCACCCCGAAAGAGTCTGTAAAAGGCAGGGAATGCGACCCAACGTTGCAGGTAGCAGGAATTTCCCTCCGCGGAGAGGGACGAGGAAATGAAATGGAAACTAAAAACATGAAATAAACACAAATGTGGTCATTCGAAAAGAATGGATTATAACAAAACGCATAAGGTTAGTGGAAGAGCATGCAATATAAATACAACTAATGATTTTTGCGCTGAGGGTGGCTAGTGGAATTTCTCCTATCTATAACCCGTCAGTTGCTATCCTGTATTGACGGGGGGAGAAGATGTCCTTAAGTCTTCTAGCTCTGGCATCTATTTCCCGAATTTTATATGCATGATCCAAGCGACCAATGTATATATTCTCATCTACCTCAATGTATATAATAGTACGAATTATTTGCGAGACCCCGGTTCTGAGACATGCGGATCAAATTTATTCAATAATTTCAATCTTGCATTGAGTCGTCTTGCAGCCAATGATTGCAACCCTTAATCCATGAATATTTCGACGAAAACTCATACATTATGGCTCCCTCATTTCTTCTTCTCGGCCTTATGGCTAAGATCAATTTGAGGTCCGGCCCCCGGTGCACTTGCAAGTCCGCCATGGACCGGTAGCTTGAGCAACGTGGCCGCACCGCCGCCATAGGACCCCCGGGGCACCCATCGTCAATCGCGTACGTATCCGAGCAGGGTGGATGATTTGAACGACGCGCGGTTTCATTTTCGGCCGCGACGACGGTCAAACGACAGTTTTTCGAGCTTTACGCCCGATCGGTTTTGTTGACCACCACATTCCGAAAGGTATTTGTGGAAGAAAATATCTACCAAGAAACCATTATCTCAAATACCCAAAAAATTTAAATTCCCCCCCGATTCCTCCCGTACTGGCCGAGACCAGCCGTAGTGACCGAGAAGAAGGTTTAGTGGCTTCAGCGCCTAACTCGGCGGCCACCTAGACTTCATCCTGGTGGGTTCCACGCGCTGAATTAAAACTTTAAAATTTTTTAATCTTTTGTTTCGCGGTCCCTCAGACCGCGGAAAAGCCGAGCGGACCGGTCCGGAGGGGACTTGGAAGTGCACCATGGGCCGGACTCTACTTTGATCTTAGCCAAAAGGCCAAAAAAAAGAATCGGGGGACCAAACTATGATTTTTCGCGGACGGCGCTCCTACGCGCCGAAGCGCCGTCGGACGCGCCACCCGTAAGTGAAAGGGGGGGAGGAGTCGGGCTCCTACGCCTCGACTTTCCTCCTCTACAGAGTGTGAGAGAAGGAGGGGGGCGGAGGAACCAGCACGCGAGGATTCATTCTCGTGGGCGCGACGCGCTAAATTTAAAATTTATAATTTTGAAATTTTTCGTTCCGCGGTCCCTTAGAAAACGGGAAAGCCCTCCGTCGCCCCCTCGGTCTTCAGCATTTACATCTTTTAAACATTTTGTTTGTTCAAAAGGAAAAATTTTCAATTAACATTCCACGGTGTTTCAGGCCGTAGAATATTGTCCACCAGGCCCCGTGGTGCCATGATTTAATGCCCTCCCATGCCACCACGTCCTTCACATAAAAACGGGTTGGCGGGGGCCATTAGAAAAGCATCGTCGCGTGCTCGTTCCTCCGCCCCCTTCCACCTCTCGCTTCTGCGGAGTAGGAAATTCGAGTCGTCGAGGCCCCCTACTCCACCGGGCAGTGTGTGCGAAGGCACTTCGGCGCTTAGGATGCGCAGTCCGGTAAAAAACATAAAGTTCATCTATATCTACATAATACCCCGTTAGCAGCCGCAAGGGCGTGTGGCGTGGGGTGTTAGGTCACCAAATGTAAAAACGAAATACACCACATGCAAAAGAAACAACACGCAAAAATACACCCACAGCAGCGCACACACTCATGCAAAAATCCCTTCAACCAATTCTCATGCAAACGCATATACAGCAAAACAACTAAAAAACTAACCCCCTTGATGCAGCACGGAAGCCATCCTACAACACGGAAGCAAGGACAAACAAGCAAAAAATTTAAACATCACCACCACATGAAAATGTACCACATAGCACTCCACCCCGAAAGAGCCTGTAAAAGGCAGGGAATGCGACCAAACGTTGCAGGTAGCAGGAATTACCCCCCGCGGAGAGGGACGAGGAAAAGAAATGGAAACTTAAAAACAGATGAAATAAACACAAATGTGGTCATTCGGAAAGAATGGATTATAACAAAACGCATAAGGTTAGTGGAAGAGCATGCAATATAAATACAACTAATGATTTTTTATACGCTGAGGGTGGCTAGTGGAATTTCTCCTATCTATAACCCGTCAGTTTCTATCCCGTATTGACGGGGGGAGAAGATGTCCTTAAGTCTTCTAGCTCTGGCATCTATTTCCCGAATTTTATATGCATTATCCAAGCGACCAATGTATATATTAGTACGAATAATTTGCGAGACCCCGGTTCTGAGACATGCGGATCAAATTTATTCAATAATTTCAATCTTGCATTGAGTCGTCTTGCAGCCAATGATTCCAACCCTTAATCCATGAATATTTCGACGAAAACTCATACATTATGTCACCCTCATTTCTTCTTCTCGGCCTTATAGCTAAGATCAAATTGAGGTCCGGCCCCCGGTGCACTTGCAAGTCCGCCATGGACCGGTAGCTTGAGCAACGAGGCCGCACCGACGCCATAGGACCCCCGGGCACCCTTCGTCAATCGCGTACGTATCCGAGCAGGGTGGATGATTTGAACGACGCGCGGTTTCATTTTCGGCCGCGACGACGGTCAAACGACAGTTTTTCGAGCTTTACGCCCGATCGGTTTTGTTGACCTCCTCACTCCAGCAGGTATTTGTGAAAGATTACAAAAAACCATCATCTCAAATCGCCAAACAATTTAAATGTCTTCCCGATTCCACTCGTACTGGCCCAGACCAGCCATAGAAACCGAGAAGAGGTTGAGTGCCTTCAGCGGGTAAGTCGGCCGCCACCTCGACTATGTAGGTGGGAATCACGCGTTCAATGCAAACTTAGAAATTTTGAAATGTTTCGTTCCGGGGTTTCTCAGACCGCGGGGAAGTAGAGCGGCCCGGTCCGGAGGGGACCTGGAAGCGCACTGTGGGCCGGACTACACTTTGATCTAAGCCATAAGGCTAAGAAGAAGAATCGGGGGACCAAACCGTTTGGTTTTTCGCGGACGGCGCTGCTACGCGCCGAAGCGCCTTGGCACGTGCCACCCGTGGGTAAAAGGGGAGGGGAGGAGACTTGCTCGAATGCAAGACATTCCTCCTCTACTGATTGCGGGAGGAGGGGGCGGAGGACCTAGGACGCGAGGATTCATTCTGGTGGGCGCGACGCGCTGAATTTAAAATTTATTTTGTTGAAATTTTTCGTTCCGCAGTCCCTTAGAAAACGGGAAAACCCTCCGTCGCACCCCTCTGTCTTCAGCATTTACATCTTTTAAACATTTTGTTAGTTCAAAAGGAAAAATTTTCAATTAACATTCCACGGTGTTTCAGGCCGTAGAATATTGTCCACCAGGCCCCGTGGTGCCATGATTTAATGCCCTCCCATGCCCCCACGTCCTTCACATAAAAACGGGGCGGCGGGGGCCATTAGAAAAGCATCCTCGCGTGCTAGTTCCTCCGCCCCCTTCCACTTCTCGATTCTGCGGAGTCGGAAATTTGAGTCGTCGAGGCCCTCTACTCCACCGGGCAGTGTGCGCGAAGGCACTTCGGCGCTTAGGATGCGAAGTCCGGTAAAAATCATACACTTCATCTATATCTATATAATACCCCGCAAGCAGCCGCAAGGGCGATTGACGTGGAGTGTTAGGTCACCAACTGTAAAAAGGAAATACACCACATGCAAAAGAAACAACACGCAAAAATACACCCACAGCAGCGCACACACTCTTGCAAAAATCCCTTCATCCAATACTAATGCAAACGCCTATACCGCAAAAAAACTAAAAAACTAACCCCCTTGATGCAGCACGGAAGCCATCCTACAACACGGAAGCAAGGACAAACAAGCAAAAAATTTAAACATCACCACCACATTAAAATGTACCACATAGCACTCCACCCCAAAAGAGCCTGTAAAAGGCAGGGAATGCTACCAAACGTTGCAGGTAGCAGGAATTTCCCCCCGCGGAGAGGGACGAGGAAATGAAATGGAAACTTAAAAACAGATGAAATAAACACAAATGTGGTCATTCGGAAAGAATGGATTATAACAAAACGCATAAGGTTAGTGGAAGAGCATGCAATATAAATACAACTAATGATTTTTTATACGCTGAGGGTGGCTAGTGGAATTTCTCCTATCTATAACCCGTCAGTTTCTATCCCGTATTGACGGGGGGAGAAGATGTCCTTAAGTCTTCTAGCTCTGGCATCTATTTCCCGAATTTTATATGCATGATCCAAGCGACCAATGTATATATTAGTACGAATAATTTGCGAGACCCCGGTTCTGAGACATGCGGATCAAATTTATTCAATAATTTCAATCTTGCATTGAGTCGTCTTGCAGCCAATGATTCCAACCCTTAATCCATGAATATTTCGACGAAAACTCATACATTATGGCTCCCTCATTTCTTCTTCTCGGCCTTATGGCTAAGATCAAATTGAGGTCCGGCCCCCGGTGCACTTGCAAGTCCGCCATGGACCGGTAGCTTGAGCAACGAGGCCGCACCGACGCCATAAAACCCCCGGGCACCCTTCGTCAATCGCGTACGTATTCGAGCAGGGTGGATGATTTGAACGACGCGCGGTTTCATTTTCGGCCGCGACGATGGTCAAGCGATAGTTATTCGAGCTTTACGCCCGATCGGTTTTGTTGACCTCCTCACTCCAGCAGGAATTTGTGAAAGATTATATCAACCAAAAAACCATCATCTCAAATCGCCAAACAATTTAAATGTCTTCCCGATTCCACTCGTACTGGCCCAGACCAGCCATAGAAACCGAGAAGAGGTTGAGTGCCTTCAGCGGGTAACTCGGCCGCCACCTGAAATATGCCGGTGGGAATCACACGCTCAATGCAAAGTTTAAAATTTTGAAATGTTTCGTTCCGCGGTTTCTCAGATCGCGGGGAAGCACAGCGGCCCGTGGGCCGGACTACACATTGATCTTAGCCATAAGGCTAAGAAGAAGAATCGGGGGACCAAACTGTATGGTTTTTCGCGGACGGCGCTCCTACGCGCCGAAGCGCCTTGGCACTTGCCACTTGTGGGTAAAAGCGGAGGGGAGGAGTCGGGCTCGAATGCCACCACGTTCCTCATCTACTGATTCCGGGAGGAGGGGGGCGGAGGACCTAGCACTGGAGGATTCATTCTCGTGGGCGCGACGCGCTAAATTTAAAATTTATAATTTTGAAATTTTTCGTTCCGCGGTCCCTTAGAAAACGGGAAAGGCCTCCGTCGCCCCCTCGGTCTTCAGCATTTACATCTTTTAAACATTTTGTTTGTTCAAAAGGAAAAATTTTCAATTAACATTCCACGGTGTTTCAGGCCGTAGAATATTGTCCACCAGGCCCCGTGGTGCCATGATTTAATGCCCTCCCATGCCATACGTCCTTCACATAAAAACGGGTTGGCGGGTACCATTAGAAAAGCATCCTCGCGTGCTAGTTCCTCCGCCCCCTTCCGGCTCTCGATTCTGCGGAGTAGGAAATTCGAGTCGTCGAGGCCCCCTACTCCACCGGGCAGTGTGTGCGAAGGCACTTCGGCGCTTAGGATGCGCAGTCCGGTAAAAAACATAAAGTTCATCTATATCTACATAATACCCCGTTAGCAGCCGCAAGGGCGTGTGGCGTGGGGTGTTAGGTCACCAAATGTAAAAAGGAAATACACCAAATGAAAAAGAAACAACACGCAAAAATACACCCACAGCAGCGCACACACTCATGCAAAAATCCCTTCAACCAATTCTCATGCAAACGCATATACAGCAAAACAACTAAAAAACTAACCCCCTTGATGCAGCACGGAAGCCATCCTACAACACGGAAGCAAGGACAAACAAGCAAAAAATTTAAACATCACCACCACATGAAAATGTACCACATAGCACTCCACCCCGATAGAGCCTGTAAAAGGCAGGGAATGCGACCAAACGTTGCAGGTAGCAGGAATTTCCCCCCGCGGAGAGGGACGAGGAAAAGAAATGGAAACTTAAAAACAGATGAAATAAACACAAATGTGGTCATTCGGAAAGAATGGATTATAACAAAACGCATAAGGTTAGTGGAAGAGCATGCATAATACATACAACTAAGAATTTTTTATACGCTGAGGGTGGCTAGTGGAATTTCTCCTATCTATAACCCGTCAGTTTCTATCCCGTATTGACGGGGGGAGAAGATGTCCTTAAGTTTTCTAGCTCTGGCATCTATTTCCTGAATTTTATATGCATGATCCAAGGGACCAATTTATATATTAGTACGAATAATTTGCGAGACCTCGGTGCTGAGCCATGCGGATCAAATTTATTCAATCATTTCAATCTTGCATTGAGACGTCTTTCAGCCAATGATTCCCACCCTAAATCCATGAATATTTATATAAAAACTCATACATTATGGCACCCTCATTTCTTCTTCTTGGCCCTATGGTTAAGATCAAATTGAGGTCTGGCCCCCGGTGCACTTGCAAGTCCGCAATGGACCGGTAGCTTCAGCACCGAGGCCGCACGGCCGCCTTAGGACCCCCGGGGGAACTCTCCGTCAAACCCGTACGTATCCGAGCAGGGCGGATGATTTGAACTACGCGCGGTTTCATTTTCGGCCGCGACGATGGTCAAGCGACAGTTATTCGAGCTTTACGCCCGATCGGTTTTGTTGACCTCCTCACTCCAGCAGGAATTTGTGAAAGATTATATCAACCAAAAAACCATCATCTCAATTCGCCAAACAATTTAAATGTCTTCCCGATTCCACTCGTACTGGCCCAGACCAGCCATAGAAACCGAGAAGAGGTTGAGTGCCTTCAGCGGGTACCTCGGCCGCCACCTGGAATATGCAGGTGGGAATCACACGCTCAATGCAAAGTTTAAAATTTTGAAATGTTTCGTTCCGCGGTTTCTCAGATCGCGGGGAAGCAGAGCGGCCCGTGGGCCGGACTACACTTTGATCTTAGCCATAAGCCTAAGAAGAAGAATCGGGGGACCAAACTGTATGGTTTTTCGCGGACGGCGCTCCTACGCGCCGAAGCGACTTGGCACGTGCCACCCGTGGGTAAAAGGGGAGGGGAGGAGTCGGGCTCGAATGCCACGACGTTCCTCCTCTACTGATTGCGGGAGGAGGGGGGCGGAAGACCTAGCACGCGAGGATTCATTCTGGTGGGCGCGACGCGCTAAATTTAAAATGTATTATGTTGAAATTTTTCGTTCCGCGGTCCCTTAGAAAACGGGAAAACCCTCCGTCGCACCCCTCTGTCTTCAGCATTTACATCTTTTAAACATTTTGTTAGTTCAAAAGTAAAAATTTTCAATTAACATTCCACGGTGTTTCAGGCCGTAGAATATTGTCCACCAGGCCCCGTGGTGCCATGATTTAATGCCCTCACATGCCCCCACGTCCTTCACAGAAAAACGGGGGGGGCGGGTACCATTAGAAAAGCATCTTCGCGTGCTAGTTCCTCCGCCCCCTTCCGGCTCTCGATTCTGCGGAGTAGGAAATTCGAGTCGTCGAGGCCCCCTACTCCACCGGGCAGTGTGTGCGAAGGCACTTCGGCGCTTAGGATGCGCAGTCCGGTAAAAATCATACACTTCATCTATATCTATATAATACCCCGCAAGCAGCCGCAAGAGCGATTGACGTGGGGTGTTAGGTCACCAACTGTAAAAAGGAAATATACCACATGCAAAAGAAACAACACGCAAAGATACACCCACAGCAGCGCACACACTCATGCAAAAATCCCTTCATCCAATACTCATGCAAACGCATATACCGCAAAAAAACTAAAAAACTTATCCCCTTGATGCAGCACGGAAGCCATCCTACAACACGGAAGCAACGACAAACAAGGAAGAAATTTAAACATCACTACCACATGAAAATTTACCACATAGCAATCCACCTCGAAAGAGTCTGTAAAAGGCAGGGAATGCGACCCAACGTTGCAGGTAGCAGGAATTTCCCCCGCGGAGAGGGACGAGGAAATGAAATGGAAACTAAAAACAGATGAAATAAACACAAATCTGGTCATTCAAAAAGAATGGATTATAACAAAACGCATAAGGTTAGTGGAAGAGCATGCAATATAAATACAACTAATGATTTTTTATACGCTGACGGTGGCTAGTGGAATTTCTCCTATCTATAACCCGTCAGTTGCTTTCCCGTATTGACGGGGGGAGAAGATGTCCTTAAGTCTTCTAGCTCTGGCATCTATTTCCCGAATTTTATATGCATGATCCAAGCGACCAATGTATATATTCTCATCTACCTCAATGTATATAATAGTACGAATTATTTGCGAGACCCCGGTTCTGAGACATGCGGATCAAATTTATTCAATAATTTCAACCTTGCATTGAGTCGTCTTGCAGCCAATGATTCCAACCCTTAATCCATGAATATTTCGACGAAAACTCATACATTATGGCTCCCTCATTTCTTCTTCTCGGCCTTATGGCTAAGATCAAATTGAGGTCCGGCCCCCGGTGCACTTGCAAGTCCGCCATGGACCGGTAGCTTGAGCAACGTGGCCGCACCGCCGCCATAGGACCCCCGGGGCACCCATCGTCAATCGCGTACGTATCCGAGCAGGGTGGATGATTTGAACGACGCGCGGTTTCATTTTCGGCCGCGACGACGGTCAAACGACAGTTTTTCGAGCTTTACGCCCGATCGGTTTTGTTGACCACCACATTCCGACAGGTATTTGTGGAAGAAAATATCTACCAAGAAACCATTATCTCAAATACCCAAAAAATTTAAATTCCCCCCCGATTCCTCCCGTACTGGCCGAGACCAGCCGTAGTGAACGAGAAGAAGGTTTAGTGGTTTCAGCGCCTAACACGGCGGCCACCTAGACTTCATCCTGGTGGGTTCCACGCGCTGAATTAAAACTTTAAAATTTTTTAATCTTTTGTTTCGCGGTCCCTCAGACCGCGGAAAAGCCGAGCGGACCGGTCCGGAGGGGACTTGGAAGTGCACCATGGGCCGCACTCTACTTTGATCTTAGCCAAAAGGCCAAAAAAAAGAATCGGGGGACCAAACTATTATTTTTCGCGGACGGCGCTCCTACGCGCCGAAGCGCCGTCGGACGCGCCACCCGTAAGTGAAAGGGGGGGAGGAGTCGGGCTCCTACGCCTCGACTTTCCTCCTCTACAGAGTGTGAGAGAAGGAGGGGGGCGGAGGAACCAGCACGCGAGGATTCATTCTCGTGGGCGCGACGCGCTAAATTTAAAATTTATAATTTTGAAATTTTTCGTTCCGCGGTCCCTTACAAAACGGGAAAGCCCTCCGTCGCCCCCTCGGTCTTCAGCATTTACATCTTTTAAACATTTTGTTTGTTCAAAAGGAAAAATTTTCAATTAACATTCCACGGTGTTTCAGGCCGTAGAATATTGTCCACCAGGCCCCGTGGTGCCATGATTTAATGCCCTCCCATGCCACCACGTCCTTCACATAAAAACGGGTTGGCGGGGGCCATTAGAAAAGCATCGTCGCGTGCTAGTTCCTCCGCCCCCTTCCACCTCTCGCTTCTGCGGAGTAGGAAATTCGAGTTGTCGAGGCCCCCTACTCCACCGGGCAGTGTGTGCGAAGGCACTTCGGCGCTTAGGATGCGCAGTCCGGTAAAAAACATAAAGTTTATCTATATCTACATAATACCCCGTTAGCAGCCTCAAGGGCGTGTGGCGTGGGGTGTTAGGTCACCAAATGTAAAAAGGAAATACACCACATGCAAAAGAAACAACACGCAAAGATACACCCATAGCAGCGCACACACTCTTGCAAAAATCCCTTCATCCAATACTCATGCAAACGCCTATACCGCAAAAAACTAAAAAACTAACCCCCTTGATGCAGCACGGAAGCCATCCTACAACACGGAAGCAAGGACAAACAAGCAAAAAATTTAAACATCACCACCACATGAAAATGTACCACATAGATCTCCACCCCAAAAGAGCCTGGAAAAGGCAGGGAATGCGACCAAACGTTGCAGGTAGCAGGAATTTCCCCCCGCGGAGAGGGACGAGGAAATGAAATGGAAACTTAAAAACAGATGAAATAAACACAAATGTGGTCATTCGGAATGAATGGATTATAACAAAACGCATAAGGTTAGTGGAAGAGCATGCAATATAAATACAACTAATGATTTTTTATACGCTGAGGGTGGCTAGTGGAATTTCTCCTATCTATAACCCGTCAGTTTCTATCCCGTATTGACGGGGGGAGAAGATGTCCTTAAGTCTTCTAGCTCTGGCATCTATTTCCCGAATTTTATATGCATGATCCAAGCGACCAATGTATATATTAGTACGAATAATTTGCGAGACCCCGGTTCTGAGACATGCGGATCAAATTTATTCAATAATTTCAATCTTGCATTGAGTCGTCTTGCAGCCAATGATTCCAACCCTTAATCCATGAATATTTCGACGAAAACTCATACATTATGGCTCCCTCATTTCTTCTTCTCGGCCTTATGGCTAAGATCAAATTGAGGTCCGGCCCCCGGTGCACTTGCAAGTCCGCCATGGACCGGTAGCTTGAGCAACGAGGCCGCACCGACGCCATAGGACCCCCGGGCACCCTTCGTCAATCGCGTACGTATCCCAGCAGGGTGGATGATTTGAACGACGCGCGGTTTCATTTTCGGCCGCGACGACGGTCAAACGACAGTTTTTCGAGCTTTACGCCCGATCGGTTTTGTTGACCTCACTCCAGCAGGTATTTGTGAAAGATTATATCAACCAAAAAACCATCATCTCAAATCGCCAAACAATTTAAATGTCTTCCCGATTCCACTCGTACTGGCCCAGACCAGCCATAGAAACCGAGAAGAGGTTGAGTGCCTTCAGCGGGTAATTCGGCCGCCACCTGGACAATGAAGGTGGGATCACGCGCTCAATGCACACTTTGAAATTTTGAAATGTTTCCTTCCGCGGTTTCTCAGACCCTTGGGAAGCAGGGCGGCCCGGTCCGGAGGGGACCTGGAAGCGTACTGTGGGCCGGACTACACATTGATCTTAGCCATAAGGCTAAGAAGAAGAATCGGGGGACCAAACTGTATGGTTTTTCGCGGACGGCGCTCCTACGCGCCGAAGCGCCTTGGCACTTGCCACCCGTGGGTAAAAGCGGAGGGGAGGAGTCGGGCTCGAATGCCACGACGTTCCTCCTCTACTGATTCCGGGAGGAGGGGGGCGGAGGACCTAGCACGGGAGGATTCATTCTGGTGGGCGCGACGCGCTAAATTTAAAATTTAGTATGTTGAAATTTTTCGTTTCGCAGTCCCTTAGAAAACGGGAAAACCCTCCGTCGCACCCCTCTGTCTTCAGCATTTACATCTTTTAAACATTTTGTTAGTTCAAAAGGAAAAATTTTCAACTCACATTCCACGGTGTTTCAGGCCGTAGAATATTGTCCACCAGGCCCCGTGGTGCCATGATTTAATGCCCTCACATGCCCCTACGTCCTTCACATAAAAACGGGGGGGCGGGTACCATTAGAAAAGCATCCTCGCGTGCTAGTTTATCCACCCCCTTCCACCTCTAGATTCTGCGGAGTAGGAAATTCGAGTCGTCGAGGCCCCCTACTTCACCGGGCAGTGTGCGCGATGGCACTTCGGCGCTTAGGATGCGCAGTCCGGTAAAAATCATACACTTCATCTATATCTATATAATACCCCGCAAGCAGCCGCAAGGGCGATTGACGTGGGGTGTTAGGTCACCAACTGTAAAATGGAAATATACCACATGCAAAAGAAACAACACGCAAAGATACACCCATAGCAGCGCACACACTCTTGCAAAAATCCCTTCATCCAATACTCATGCAAACGCCTATACCGCAAAAAAACTAAAAAACTAACCCCCTTGATGCAGCACGGAAGCCATCCTACAACACGGAAGCAAGGACAAACAAGCAAAAAATTTAAACATCACCACCACATGAAAATGTACCACATAGCACTCCACCCCAAAAGAGCCTGTAAAAGGCAGGGAATGCTACCAAACGTTGCAGGTAGCAGGAATTTCCCCCCGCGGAGAGGGACGAGGAAATGAAATGGAAACTTAAAAACAGATGAAATAAACACAAATGTGGTCATTCGGAAAGAATGGATTATAACAAAACGCATAAGGTTAGTGGAAGAGCATGCAATATAAATACAACTAATGATTTTTTATACGCTGAGGGTGGCTAGTGGAATTTCTCCTATCTATAACCCGTCAGTTTCTATCCCGTATTGACGGGGGGAGAAGATGTCCTTAAGTCTTCTAGCTCTGGCATCTATTTCCCGAATTTTATATGCATGATCCAAGCGACCAATGTATATATTAGTACGAATAATTTGCGAGACCCCGGTTCTGAGACATGCGGATCAAATTTATTCAATAATTTCAATCTTGCATTGAGTCGTCTTGCAGCCAATGATTCCAACCCTTAATCCATGAATATTTCGACGAAAACTCATACATTATGGCTCCCTCATTTCTTCTTCTCGGCCTTATGGCTAAGATCAAATTGAGGTCCGGCCCCCGGTGCACTTGCAAGTCCGCCATGGACCGGTAGCTTGAGCAACGAGGCCGCACCGACGCCATAGGACCCCCGGGCACCCTTCGTCAATCGCGTACGTATCCGAGCAGGGTGGATGATTTGAACGACGCGCGGTTTCATTTCCGGCCGCGACGACGGTCAAACGACAGTTTTTCGAGCTTTACGCCCGATCGGTTTTGTTGACCTCCTCACTCCAGCAGGTATTTGTGAAAGATTATATCAACCAAAAAACCATCATCTCAAATCGCCAAACAATTTAAATGTCTTCCCGATTCCACTCGTACTGGCCCAGACCAGCCATAGAAACCGAGAAGAGGTTGAGTGCCCTCAGCGGGTAAGTCGGCCGCCACCTGGACTATGTAGGTGGGAATCACGCGTTCAATGCAAACTTTGAAATTTTGAAATGTTTCGTTCCGGGGTTTCTCAGACCGCGGGGAAGTAGAGCGGCCCGGTCCGGAGGGGACCTGGAAGCTCCCCATGGGCCGGACTACACTTTGATCTAAGCCATAAGGCTAAGAAGAAGAATCGGGGGACCAAACCGTTTGGTTTTTCGCGGACGGCGCTGCTACGCGCCGAAGCGCCTTGGCACGTGCCACCCGTGGGTAAAAGGGGAGGGGAGGAGACTTGCTCGAATGCCAAGACATTCCTCCTCTACTGATTGCGGGAGGAGGGGGGCGGAGGACCTAGGACGCGAGGATTCATTCTGGTGGGCGCGACGCGCTGAATTTAAAATTTATTTTGTTGAAATTTTTCGTTCCGCAGTCCCTTAGAAAACGGGAAAACCCCCCGTCGCACCCCTCTGTCTTCAGCATTTACATCTTTTAAACATTTTGTTAGTTCAAAAGGAAAAATTTTCAATTAACATTCCACGGTGTTTCAGGCCGTAGAATATTGTCCACCAGGCCCCGTGGTGCCATGATTTAATGCCCTCCCATGCCACCACGTCCTTCACATAAAAACGGGGCGGCGGGGGCCATTAGAAAAGCATCCTCGCGTGCTAGTTCCTCCGCCCCCTTCCACTTCTCGATTCTGCGGAGTCGGAAATTTGAGTCGTCGAGGCCCCCTACTCCACCGGGCAGTGTGCGCGAAGGCACTTCGGCGCTTAGGATGCGAAGTCCGGTAAAAATCATACACTTCATCTATATCTATATAATACCCCGCAAGCAGCCGCAAGGGCGATTGACGTGGACTGTTAGGTCACCAACTGTAAAATGGAAATATACCACATGCAAAAGAAACAACACGCAAAGATACACCCATAGCAGCGCACACACTCTTGCAAAAATCCCTTCATCCAATACTCATGCAAACGCCTATACCGCAAAAAACTAAAAAACTGACCCCCTTGATGCAGCACGGAAGCCATCCTACAACACGGAAGCAAGGACAAACAAGCAAAAAATTTAAACATCACCACCACATGAAAATGTACCACATAGCACTCCACCCCAAAAGAGCCTGTAAAAGGCAGGGAATGCTACCAAACGTTGCAGGTAGCAGGAATTTCCCCCCGCGGAGAGGGACGAGGAAATGAAATGGAAACTTAAAAACAGATGAAATAAACACAAATGTGGTCATTCGGAAAGAATGGATTATAACAAAACGCATAAGGTTAGTGGAAGAGCATGCAATATAAATACAACTAATTATTTTTTATACGCTGAGGGTGGCTAGTGGAATTTCTCCTATCTATAACCCGTCAGTTTCTATCCCGTATTGACGGGGGGAGAAGATGTCCTTAAGTCTTCTAGCTCTGGCATCTATTTCCCGAATTTTATATGCATGATCCAAGCGACCAATGTATATATTAGTACGAATAATTTGCGAGACCCCGGTTCTGAGACATGCGGATCAAATTTATTCAATAATTTCAATCTTGCATTGAGTCGTCTTGCAGCCAATGATTCCAACCCTTAATCCATGAATATTTCGACGAAAACTCATACATTATGGCTCCCTCATTTCTTCTTCTCGGCCTTATGGCTAAGATCAAATTGAGGTCCGGCCCCCGGTGCACTTGCAAGTCCGCCATGGACCGGTAGCTTGAGCAACGAGGCCGCACCGACGCCATAGGACCCCCGGGCACCCTTCGTCAATCGAGTACGTATCCGAGCAGGGTGGATGATTTGAACGACGCGCGGTTTCATTTCCGTCCGCGACGACGGTCAAACGACAGTTTTTCGAGCTTTACGCCCGATCGGTTTTGTTGACCTCCTCACTCCAGCAGGTATTTGTGAAAGATTATATCAACCAAAAAACCATCATCTCAAATCGCCAAACAATTTAAATGTCTTCCCGATTCCACTCGTACTGGCCCAGACCAGCCATAGAAACCGAGAAGAGGTTGAGTGCCTTCAGCGGGTAAGTCGGCCGCCACCTGGACTATGTAGGTGGGAATCACGCGTTCAATGCAAACTTAGAAATTTTGAAATGTTTCGTTCCGGGGTTTCTCAGACCGCGGGGAAGTAGAGCGGCCCGGTCCGGAGGGGACCTGGAAGCGCCCCATGGGCCGGACTACACTTTGATCTAAGCCATAAGGCTAAGAAGAAGAATCGGGGGACCAAACCGTATGGTTTTTCGCGGACGGCGCTGCTACGCGCCGAAGCGCCTTGGCACGTGCCACCTGTGGGTAAAAGGGGAGGGGAGGAGACTTGCTCGAATGCCAAGACATTCCTCCTCTACTGATTGCGGGAGGAGGGGGGCGGAGGACCTAGGACGCGAGGATTCATTCTGGTGGTCGCGACGCGCTGAATTTAAAATTTATTTTGTTGAAATTTTTCGTTCCGCAGTCCCTTAGAAAACGGGAAAACCCTCCGTCGCACCCCTCTGTCTTCAGCATTTACATCTTTTAAACATTTTGTTAGTTCAAAAGGAAAAATTTTCAATTAACATTCCACGGTGTTTCAGGCCGTAGAATATTGTCCACCAGGCCCCGTGGTGCCATGATTTAATGCCCTCCCATGCCACCACGTCCTTCACATAAAAACGGGGCGGCGGGGGCCATTAGAAAAGCATCCTCGCGAGCTAGTTCCTCCGCCCCCTTCCACCTCTCGATTCTGCGGAGTCCGAAATTTGAGTCGTCGAGGCCCCCTACTCCACCGGGCAGTGTGTGCGAAGGCACTTCGGCGCTTAGGATGCGCAGTCCGGTAAAAAACATAAAGTTCATCTATATCTATATAATACCCCGCAAGCAGCCGCAAGGGCGATTGACGTGGACTGTTAGGTCACCAACTGTAAAAAGGAAATACACCACATGCAAAAGAAACAACACGCAAAAATACACCCACAGCAGCGCACACACATGCAAAAATCCCTTCATCCAATACTCATGCAAACGCATATACCGCAAAACAACTAAAAAACTGCACCCCATGATGCAGCACGGAAGCCATCCTACAACACGGAAGCCAGGACAAACAAGCAAGAAATATAAACATCACTACCACATGAAAATGTACCACGTAGCACTCCACCCCGAAAGAGTCTGTAAAAGGCAAGGAATTCGACCCAACGTTGCTGGTAGCAGGAATTTCCCCCCGCGGAGAGGGACGAGGAAATGAAATGGAAACTTAAAAACAGATGAAATAAACACAAATGTGGTCATTCGGAAAGAATGGATTATAACAAAACGCATAAGGTTAGTGGAAGAGCATGCATAATACATACAACTAAGAATTTTTTATACGCTGAGGGTGGCTAGTGGAATTTCTCCTATCTATAACCCGTCAGGTGCTATCCCGTATTGACGGGGGGAGAAGATGTCCTTAAGTCTTCTAGCTCTGGCATCTATTTCCTGAATTTTATATGCATGATCCAAGGGACCAATTTATATATTAGTACGAATAATTTGCGAGACCTCGGTGCTGAGCCATGCGGATCAAATTTATTCAATCATTTCAATCTTGCATTGAGACGTCTTTCAGCCAATGATTCCCACCCTAAAGCCATGAATATTTATATAAAAACTCATACATTATGGCACCCTCATTTCTTCTTCTTGGCCTTATGGTTAAGATCAAATTGAGGTCTGGCCCCCGGTGCACTTGCAAGTCCGCAATGGACCGGTAGCTTGAGCAACGAGGCCGCACGGCCGCCTTAGGACCCCCGGGGGCACTCTCCGTCAATCCCGTACGTATTCGAGCAGGGCGGATGATTTGAACTACGCGCGGTTTCATTTTCGGCCGCGACGATGGTCAAGCGATAGTTATTCGAGCTTTACGCCCGATCGGTTTTGTTGACCTCCTCACTCCAGCAGGTATTTGTGAAAGATTATATCAACCAAAAAACCATCATCTCAAATCGCCAAACAATTTAAATGTCTTCCCGATTCCACTCGTACTGGCCCAGACCAGCCATAGAAACCGAGAAGAGGTTGAGTGCCTTCAGCGCGTAAGTCGGCCGCCACCTGGACTATTCAGGTGGGAACGGCTTTAAAGCTAGCAGGATTGGCGAAATATATTCCATCTGCCATTATCTATGATTTACGACCTGAGACTCCGCCAAATAGAAATCAGATTATTGATGCTGCTGATCTTACGGGTTACAGGCAAGGACAGGAGGACATGGATACCAACACGGAGGAGGGTGGAATATTCATCACCGTTGCTGAGAGCAAAAACAAACGGAAGAGAAGCAACACTATCCAGACTTCGCCAAACTCAATAGAGGTTAACAACCGATACGACCCACTAATAGGACAATGCCAAGATGGTGTCCGAAGATTGCCCGAAGGAAACAATTCACCAAGTGGTGCACCTAAAAAAGGGAAACGTCCGCCACCCATTATCATCTACGAAGTGAAAGATCAAGCAGCCTTTGTAAAAGCAATCAAGGACCAGGCAAGGGACCAGATGTTTTATCTGAGAAAAGTGAAGGAAGGCTGCCGCCTTCAATTGACCAACGAGGCTGACTACATAAAAATTAAAGATTTCTTGGATAAGTCAGGTGCGCAATATTCCACCTGGGCAACAAAAGAAAATAAGATCCAGAAATATGTTATTCACGGACTGAGCCCAAAAATGGACCTGGATTACATTGTAGAAAACTTAAAAGAACAGGGAATACCTGCCCTGAAAGCGCTGCCCCTAGGCAAAAGGGACGACATATATACCGTCACGGTACAAATGGGGAACGGCTTTAAAGCTAGCAAGATTGGCGAAATATATTCCATCTGCCATTATCAAGCTAAATTAAAAGTGTACCGATACGACACTCCCCAAATGTGTTATCGATGCAATAGATATGGTCACGGCTCTAAGGGATGCACAGCTGCACCTAGATGCTATAAGTGCGCAGGGCCACATGAAGGACGAGACTGCACCAAGACAAGGGATGATAAAGCCACTTGCTGCAACTGTGGAGGAGATCATGTCTCATTTGCGAATGCCTGTCCCCTTAGACAGGAAAAAGTCAAGGCCTACCAAAATGCCAAGACGCCAAAGGCCCTGCCAACTTATAAGGATGCACCCTTACCATTACATCTACATCTACATCTACATAATACCCCGCAAGCCGCCGCAAGGGCGTGTGGCGGGGGGTGTTAGGTCACCAACCGTAAAAACGAAGTAGCCATGGTTACCGTCCGATGGAAATAACATGTGTTTCAAATTCAGTTAATTGAAGGTTAAATGGCTGACCCTTTCCTTCACTTTAGTCTGCTCCTTCCCTTCCCTGGACGCTGGAGATTAAAGCAGCAGGTCGAGAGAGGGCCCAGTGCCCCCACCGAGATCCTCCGCCCACCATGCCCGCTCCCGGTCCTCATCCGCCACACTCAATTCCCGCGCTCGCTCTAATCCCTCCTCACCTCCCCCATCCCCGACGGCTTGCCCCGAGCCCCCGACTCTCATCTAACCGGGCTAGGAAGACGTCAAGTCTTCGAGTCAATAAGCAACTTGGAACAAGCTTAAATAAATGCCTTTTAGTTAGAATTCGTTGCCTTAAATTTCCAAGGTTTATGTTCAGAACACATTGTTGTCACATAGCCATCTTTGGACTCCACTTTTCACATTTATTTATGAGTATTAGCATTTCAATGATGGATTGATTGATTTATTGATGGAAACACCAACACGCAGCAAGAAATTTCAAAACCCAATCTTACGATATGTATCTACTCGTACGGGTCGTTGGAAGCCTATTCCAATGTAGAAGAGATAGCTCATCGGGTCTCAATTAAAATTCGGCGACTCAGACATTGGCATTTTATGTAATGGTCTTATTGAAACTCCTTAAACGAGGTGCCTTTTCCTTAATGCATAAATTTTAACAAACCAATTTTGCGCCTGAATTACTACCTAAAAATTTTTTTCGAACTTATAAATTATAAAAAAATGACAACTTTTTGAATAAAATCATAGGTACACTTTTAGTTAACGAAAAATAAGAAAGTGTGCCAAGTAAGATGTGGTGCTTTCCCGGCGTATTTAATACACTAGAAATTCATCTCTTAAGGTCATCCCACGGGTAAGTCTCCTTTCTGGCCGAAGTTTCGATGCTCGACTCGGCCATCATCCTTAGGGCATGAGTACCATGCCTCCATATCCATTCAATTGAATTGGTTTTTATTTCGCAATCCTTACCCGCACAAAAAATATAGTACATGAACAATAATTTGAGAACATTTTGAAAACAGAATTAGATTAAGCCCAGAGAAAATCCGACAGATTCGTTAAAGATTGTTATGATAAGAACACAAGTGCGACAGGTCTCTCAGGGGATTTAGGCTGGGAACCACTTGAAGTGCGGAGCATTCATACATTTACCATTAGTAAACGCATGGAATAGAACTCCAAGAGCCACAACGGAAAATATACATAGAGAAAGACCTGTTTCAGCGGGATTTGAAACCACGATTCCCTCAAATGCAGAAGGAAAAAACAACGAGCACAATACACAGCAAACAGAAAAAGGGAACGAGGAACTAAGAGCAATGATGGCGGCTCTAACAGAATTAGTCCGAATGATGCAGACACAAATGTCCGCCATCACAACACTATTAATGAGGCTCTTACCCGCAAACCCATAATGGATTACACACCATTACGAAATACCTCAATGGCCGTGACCATTTGGAATGTAAATGGTGGATTAATAGGAAAAATTGACGAATTGTTACATTTTCTAGATAACAAGAAATGCAATATCTGCCTGCTGAGCGAAACGCATTTAACACCCAAGGAAAACATCAATATTCCTAATTGGACAGTAATCAGAAAAGATCGTGATGACAACGGCAAGAAAGGTGGCGGTGTTGCCATAATGATTAGAGAGGGAACTCAATACAATCTTAGTGAACCGCTTGATACCAAGACTATTGAAATAGTGGGGATAAGAGTGGCGGGCTGTAAGATATATAGCTGTTACCTCCCGCCCTCAAAGACATTGCATGCTGATGACCTCAGAAAAATATTTTCTGGAGAACCAACAATTGCAGCGGGAGACTTTAACGCTAAAAGTCCCCAATGGAATTGTAGGACTGGGAATTGTAGGGGCAAGACGTTAAGAACCTGGACATGTGACAATAAGGCAAGAATAGTAGCTCCAAACAACAGTACGAGACCAATGAGGAATGGAGTGGGAGATGTGATAGATATCGCCATTCTTCACGGTCTCACGTTAAGAGCAAAAGCAACTACATCCATTGCGCTACCTAGCGACCATTTACCTGTCATCCTACAATTAGGAAAAGGACCAGTGATGCCAGTTCCAACCACTGACAGACTCATTTACGGGAAAGCAAATTGGGAGCTTTTTCGTAAAAGAGTTGCCGACTTACTTCCAGTCACAATACCGAAACCAGAAACTCCCACCGAGCTTGACGCAATGGCGGAAACCATAACCTCCGTCATTAAGAAAGGTATAGAAGACGCAATTCCTTGTGGGACTAAGAGGAATCCAGACTTCCTTTCTCTACCGCCAGAAATAATACAAAAGATTAGAGAGAGGAATCGTCTCAGAAAGCGGTACATTCGCATTGGAACCAATAATCTGAGGCGAGATTACTACAAATTAAAACACAATGTGCGAGACGACATTAGAGAACTAAGGAGAAAAAGGTGGGAAGACAAACTGGCCTCATTGAATATGCAGGATGGTAGCATTTGGAAAATGGTCAGGGAAGAAAGAATCCGCAATTCAGGCAGAGAAAAGATAACTGCTCTGAAAGCACCAAACAAGAAATTGACTACTGCCGAAGAGAAAGCTGATCACATGGCAGCATATTTAGAAAGAGTATTTACAACCCCTCATGGATTGGATGACGACGGAGAAGACAGTGCCGAAGACTACAGAGAAGATGACGAGTTTCCAGAAATTGTAATTGACGAGGTAGTGGCAGTATTGAAAAAACTACCACTTCGAAAAGCCACTGGAAATGATAGAATACCCAACGAGATCCTCAAACGTATTCCCAGAGCTGCCGGATTATATATGCTAGAGATAGCAAACTCATCCATTAGGCTAGGCCATTTCCCGAGTCCATGGAAAAAATCAGTAGTAGTGTGTATCCCAAAAGGCGGAAGGGGGCCACTTACTGCTGACAAATACAGACCATTATCGCTACTCTCCGGATTGGGAAAAATTTTGGAGAAATTAATCCTGCCATTATACCAAAAAACCACGGACGACAAGGGAATCATCCCACCGGAACAATTTGGCTTTCGGGAGGGGAGAGGAACGGAGCAACAGCTGCATAGAGTTGTTGAATTCATCGCAGACAGCTTTAATAGAAAAGCATACTCTGCCGCGGCGTTCTTGGACATATCCAAAGCGTTCGACAGAGTGTGGCATAAAGGACTGATTAGGAAGATGTCTGTGATGGGTTTCACCTGCTGGCAGATAAAATTAATAAAATCATATCTTAGTGACCGCACCTTTCGAGTAAGGTGGGACAACGCCCTGAGCAGGGAAGGAATGATCTCTGCGGGAGTTCCACAGGGATCAGTCCTTGGTCCGTTCCTTTTTAATTTATTTACGGCAGATGTCCCTAATATAGGAAAAAATGGGAATACTATGTTAGCTCTCTATGCTGATGATGCAGCCATTATCTGCCGAAGTGTTCAGGCTAAATACGCAGCAAAATACTTACAAGATGCAGTTAACAAGCTCGCAAAATGGTATAGAGAGTGGAGGATCGACCTAAATCCATTAAAGACGCAAGCAGTAATCTTCTCCCGAAGAAAAATAGACTACGTAGATCCCTTAAACATCGAGGGAAATCCAATCCAATGGAAAGACACGGCGCTATACCTAGGAGTTACTTTAGACACAGTGTTGCATTTCGTCCCACACATAAGAAAAACAATTCTCAAAGCAGCTGGTAGCAGAGCAGGCCTTTCATACCTGCTCAGATCAGGAAATGTAGACAGGAAATTAAAACTGAAATTATACACAGCATGCATAAGACCCATTGTCACATACGCCAGTACGGCATGGGCAGGAATGGCAAATGTGACAGCAAAATTACATATTAATGGATTTGAAAAGAAAACCCTCAAAATGATCTTTCGTTTACCAAATAACTACCCTGAGAAGGACCTTTACTCAACGGCCGGAATAGTAGAAATCGACAAATACATTAAAAACAAAGCAATCAATTTCTACAAAAAACATGAAACAAAAGATGACGAAATTCTCCGAAATATTGGCAAAAATACAGTTTCAAAGAATTGGGATGTCCATATAAGGCCAAGGGCAATTACAGAAGACGACAGTGACCAACCACTACCCAAGGCAAGACGCCGAGACAGTTGAATAAATACCTATTAAAATTAATTAATTTTTAAAACCAAAATGCTGAAGTGTTGATCAGCAAAACAAATAGGTAAAGTCGCTTGTCGAAAACACCCCTTATTGGGATAAGCCACAAGGGCGGCAATCCCAAATAAAACATATAGTCACACGGTTCAGGTGGGAATCACGCGTTCAATGCAAACTTTGAAATTTTGAAATGTTTCGTTCCGGGGTTTCTCAGACCGCGGGGAAGTAGAGCGGCCCGGTCCGGAGGGGACCTGGAAGCGCCCCATGGGCCGGACTACACTTTGATCTAAGCCATAAGGCTAAGAAGAAGAATCGGGGGACCAAACCGTATGGTTTTTCGCGGACGGCGCTGCTACGCGCCGAAGCGCCTTGGCACGTGCCACCCGGGGAGGGGAGGAGACTTGCTCGAATGCCAAGACATTCCTCCTCTACTGATTGCGGGAGGAGGGGGGCGGAGGACCTAGGACGCGAGGATTCATTCTGGTGGGCGCGACGCGCTGAATTTAAAATTTATTTTGTTGAAATTTTTCGTTCCGCAGTCCCTTAGAAAACGGAAAAACCCTCCGTCGCACCCCTCTGTCTTCAGCATTTACATCTTTTAAACATTTTGTTAGTTCAAAAGGAAAAATTTTCAATTAACATTCCACGGTGTTTCAGGCCGTAGAATATTGTCCACCAGGCCCCGTGGTGCCATGATTTAATGCCCTCCCATGCCACCACGTCCTTCACATAAAAACGGGGCGGCGGGGGCCATTACAAAAGCATCCTCGCGTGCTAGTTCCTCCGCCCCCTTCCACCTCTCGATTCTGCGGAGTCGGAAATTTGAGTCGTCGAAGCCCACTACTCCACCGGGCAGTGTGTGCGAAGGCACTTCGGCGCTTAGGATGCGCAGTCCGGTAAAAAACATAAAGTTCATCTATATCTACATAATACCCCGTTAGCAGCCGCAAGGGCGTGTGGCGTGGGGTGTTAGGTCACCAACTGTAAATAGGAAATACACCACATGCAAAAGAAACAACACGCAAAAATACACCCACAGCAGCACACACACATGCAAAAATCCCTTCATCCAATACTCATGCAAACGCATATACCGCAAAACAACTAAAAAACTGCACCCCATGATGCAGCACGGAAGCCATCCTACAACACGGAAGCCAGGACAAACAAGCAAGAAATTTAAACATCACTACCACATGAAAATGTACCACGTAGCACTCCACCCCGAAAGAGTCTGTAAAAGGCAAGGAATTCGACCCAACGTTGCTGGTAGCAGGAATTTCCCCCCGCGGAGAGGGACGAGGAAATGAAATGGAAACTTAAAAACAGATGAAATAAACACAAATGTGGTCATTCGGAAAGAATGGATTATAACAAAACGCATAAGGTTAGTGGAAGAGCATGCATAATACATACAACTAAGAATTTTTTATACGCTGAGGGTGGCTAGTGGAATTTCTCCTATCTATAACCCGTCAGTTGCTATCCCGTATTGACGGGGGGAGAAGATGTCCTTAAGTCTTCTAGCTCTGGCATCTATTTCCTGAATTTTATATGCATGATCCAAGGGACCAATTTTTATATTAGTACGAATAATTTGCGAGACCTCGGTGCTGAGCCATGCGGATCAAATTTATTCAATCATTTCAATCTTGCATTGAGACATCTTTCAGTCAATGATTCCCACCCTAAATCCATGAATATTTATATAAAAACTCATACATTATGGCACCCTCATTTCTTCTTCTTGGCCTTATGGTTAAGATCAAATTGAGGTCTGCCCCCGGTGCACTTGCAAGTCCGCCATGGACCGGTAGCTTGAGCAACGAGGCCGCACGGCCGCCTTAGGACCCCCGGGGGCACTCTCCGTCAATTTCGTACGAATCCGAGCAGGGCGGGTGATTTGAACTACGCGCGGTTTCATTTTCGGCCGCGACGATGGTCAAGCGACAGTTATTCGAGCTTTACGCCCGATCGGTTTTGTTGACCTCCTCACTCCAGCAGGAATTTGTGAAAGGTTATATCAACCAAAAAACCATCATCTCAAATCGCCAAACAATTTAAATGTCTTCCCGATTCCACTCGTACTGGCCCAGACCAGCCATAGAAACCGAGAAGAGGTTGAGTGCCTTCAGCGGGTAACTCGGCCGCCACCTGGAAATGCAGGTGGGAATCACACGCTCAATGCAAAGTTTAAAATTTTGAAATGTTTCGTTCCGCTGTTTCTCAAATCGCGGGGAAGCAGAGCGGCCCGTGGGCCGGACTACACGTTGATCTTAGCCATAAGGCTAAGAAGAAGAATCGGGGGACCAAACTGTATGGTTTTTCGCGGAAGGCGCTCCTACGCGCCGAAGCGACTTGGCACGTGCCACCCGTGGGTAAAAGGGGACGGGAGGAGTCGGGCTCGAATGCCACGACGTTCCTCCTCTACTGATTGCGGGAGGAGGGGGGCGGAGGACCTAGCACGCGAGGATTCATTCTGGTGGGCGCGACGCGCTAAATTTAAAATTTATTATGTTGAAATTCTTCGTTCCGCGGTCCCTTAGAAAACGGGAAAACCCTCCGTCGCACCCCTCCGTCTTCATCTACATCTAGATCTACATCTACATAATACCCCGCAAGCCGCCGCAAGGGCGTGTGGCGGGGGGTGTTAGGTCACCAACCGTAAAAAAGAAAAATTCCACTTGCAAAAAAAACAACACGGAAAATTACACCCACAGAAGCGCACACACTCATGCAAAAATCCCTTCATCCAATACTCATGCAAACACATATACCGCAAAACAACTAAAAAACTGCATCCCATGATATGGCACGAAAGCCATCCTACAACACGGAAGCCAGGACACAACAAGCAAGAAATTGAAACACCACATGAAAATGCACCACGAAACACTCTGCCCCCAAAGAGTCTTTAAAAGGCAGGGAATGCGACCCAACGCTGCAGGTAGCAGGAATTTCCCCCCGTGGAGAGGGACGAGGGATTGAAAGGGAAACTTAAAAACAGATGAACAGAACATGAATGTGGTCATTCGGGAAGAATGTGTTAATATAACAAAACACATAAGGTTAGTGGAAGTCTGTCTTCAGCATTTACATCTTTTAAACATTTTGTTAGTTCAAAAGGAAAAATTTTCAATTAACATTCCACGGTGTTTCAGGCCGTAGAATATTGTCCACCAGGCCCCGTGGTGCCATGATTTAATGCCCTCCCATGCCACCACGTCCTTCACATAAAAACGGGGCGGCGGGGGCCATTAGAAAAGCATCGTCGCGTGCTAGTTCCTCCGCCCCCTTCCGGCTCTCGATTCTGCGGAGTAGGAAATTCGAGTCGTCGAGGCCCCCTAGTCCACCGGGCAGTGTGTGCGAAGGCACTTCGGCGCTTAGGATGCGCAGTCCGGTAAAAATCATACACTTCATCTATATCTATATAATACCCCGCAAGCAGCCGCAAGGGCGATTGACGTGGGGTGTTAGGTCACCAACTGTAAAAAGGAAATATACCACATGCAAAAGAAACAACACGCAAAGATACACCCACAGCAGCGCACACACTCATGCAAAAATCCCTTCATCCAATACTCATGCAAACGCATATACCGCAAAAAAACTAAAAAACTGACCCCCTTGATGCAGCACGGAAGCCATCCTACAACACGGAAGCAAGGACAAACAAGCAAAAAATTTAAACATCACCACCACATGAAAATGTACCACATAGCACTCCACCCCAAAAGAGCCTGTAAAAGGCAGGGAATGCGACCAAACGTTGCAGGTAGCAGGAATTTCCCCCCGCGGAGAGGGACGAGGAAATGAAATGGAAACTTAAAAACAGGCGAAATAAACACAAATGTGGTCATTCGAAAAGAATGGATTATAAAAAAACGCATAAAGTTAGTGGAAGAGCATGCAATATAAATACAACTAATGATTTTTTATACGCTGAGGGTGGCTAGTGGAATTTCTCCTATCTATAACCCGTCAGTTGCTATCCCGTATTGACGGGGGGAGAAGATGTCCTTAAGTCTTCTAGCTCTGGCATCTATATCCCGAATTTTATATGCATGATCCAAGCGACCAAAGTATATATTAGTACGAATAATTTGCGAGACCCCGGTTCTGAGACATGCGGATCAAATTTATTCAATAATTTCAATCATGCATTGAGTCGTCTTGCAGCCAATGATTCCAACCCTTAATCCATGAATATTTCGACGAAAACTCATACATTATGGCTCCCTCATTTCTTCTTCTCGGCCTTATGGCTAAGATCAAATTGAGGTCCGGCCCCCGGTGCACTTGCAAGTCCGCCATGGACCGGTAGCTTGAGCAACGAGGCCGCACCGACGCCATAGGACCCCCGGGCACCCTTCGTCAATCGGGTACGTATTCGAGCAGGGTGGATGATTTGAACGACCCGCGGTTTCATTTTCGGCCGCGACGACGGTCAAACGACAGTTTTTCGAGCTTTACGCCCGATCGGTTTTGTTGACCTCCTCACTCCAGCAGGTATTTGTGAAAGATTATATCAACCAAAAAACCATCATCTCAAATCGCCAAACAATTTAAATGTCTTCCCGATTCCACTCGTACTGGCCCAGACCAGCCATAGAAACCGAGAAGAGGTTGAGTGCTTTCAGTGGGTAACTCGGCCGCCACCTGGACTATGCATGTGGGAATCACACGCTAGATGCAAACTTTGAAATTTGGAAATGTTTCTTTCCGCGGTTTCTCAGACCGCGGGGAAGCAGAGCGGCCCGGTCCGGAGGGGACTTGGAAGTGCACCATGGGCCGGACTCTACTTTGATCTTAGCCAAAAGGCCAAAAAAAAGAATCGGGGGACCAAACTATGATTTTTCGCGACGGCGCTCCTACGCGCCGAAGCGCCTTGGGACGCGCCACCCGTAAGTGAAAGGGGGGGAGGAGTCGGGCTCCTACGCCTCGACTTTCCTCCTCTACAGAGTGCGAGAGGAGGGGGGGGGGGAGGAACCAGCACGCGAGGATTCATTCTCGTGGGCGCGACGCGCTGAATTTAAAATTTATTTTGTTGAAATTTTTCGTTCCGCAGTCCCTTAGAAAACGGGAAAACCCTCCGTCGCACCCCTCTGTCTTCAGCATTTACATCTTTTAAACATTTTGTTAGTTCAAAAGGAAAAATTTTCAATTAACATTCCACGGTGTTTCAGGCCGTAGAATATTGTCCACCAGGCCCCGTGGTGCCATGATTTAATGCCCTCCCATGCCACCACGTCCTTCACATAAAAACGGGGCGGCGGGGGCCATTAGAAAAGCATCCTCGCGTGCTAGTTCCTCCGCCCCCTTCCACCTCTCGATTCTGCGGAGTCGGAAATTTGAGTCGTCGAGGCCCCCTACTCCACCGGGCAGTGTGTGCGAAGGCACTTCGGCGCTTAGGATGCGCAGTCCGGTAAAAAACATACACTTCATCTATATCTATATAACACCCCGCAAGCAGCCGCAAGGGCGATTGACGTGGGGTGTTAGGTCACCAACTGTAAAAAGGAAATATACCACATGCAAAAGAAACAACACGCAAAGATACACCCACAGCAGCGCACACACTCATGCAAAAATCCCTTCATCCAATACTCATGCAAACGCATATACCGCAAAAAAACTAAAAAACTGACCCCCTTGATGCAGCACGGAAGCCATCCTACAACACGGAAGCAAGGACATACAAGCAAAAAATTTAAACATCACCACCACATGAAAATGTACCACATAGCACTCCACCCCAAAAGAGCCTGTAAAAGGCAGGGAATGCGACCAAACGTTGCAGGTAGCAGGAATTTCCCCCCGCGGAGAGGGACGAGGAAATGAAATGGAAACTTAAAAACAGGCGAAATAAACACAAATGTGGTCATTCGAAAAGAATGGATTATAACAAAACGCATAAGGTTAGTGGAAGAGCATGCAATATAAATACAACTAATGATTTTTTATACGCTGAGGGTGGCTAGTGGAATTTCTCCTATCTATAACCCGTCAGTTTCTATCCCGTATTGACGGGGGGAGAAGATGTGTGTGTTTTAGGATAGAGAGCAGGTCACTTAGTGGGTCAATAACATCTGGGGATAGCGCGTATAATATTATTAATAAAAATATAAAAGTCATTGACAACACTGGCAATGATTTAGAAAGACATGTGACACGCACTTCCCCACAAAGGCGTCCTAAATTACAGTCAGACACTAAAAAGGACGTTATTCAACATCAAAATAATTTAACTATACTTGTTATAAATTGCAGAAGCCTCAAGAACAAATCAGCGGATCTAGAACACATAATCCAAACTCATTCCGCTGATATAGTATTAGGCACAGAGAGTTGGCTGTGCAATGATATTAATGACCAAGAAATTTTCCCAATAGATTTCAAAGTTTACCGACACGATAGAGATACAAGACCCGGAGGAGGGGTTTTCGTGGCAGTTAAAAGTCATTTTGAAAGCAGGCAAGTTTCATTTGAAAATAATAACATAGAAAGTGTTTGGTGCACCTTACTACGGACCAATCAACCCAACATAAATTTATGCTCTTTCTACAGACCTCCAGACTCAGATATGAAAACACTTCACACCCTCAACGATCAAATTCACAAGTTTACACGTAAATATAATAACAGCATAAACATAATTGGTGGCGACTTTAACCTCCCTGGTATAGATTGGGACAGCAATATCGTTAAATCTGGGACCCGCGATCGCGAATCTTGCAATCCCATGATAAAATTGGTTCAAAGAAACTCCCTCCATCAAGCAGTACGCATGCCCACCCGTGGAAAAAACATATTGGATCTATTTCTTACAAACACGCCTGAACGTATTATTAGTGTATCAACTGATGAGGGCTTGAGTGACCATAAAGCAATTAATGTCCACTTGGACATAGCAATAAAAAAGATTGTTAAACCAAAAAGAAAAATTTATAATTACCATAAAGCAGACTTTGAATCTTTTGCCAATCAATTAAACTCTTCACTACCCGAGTTCAAAACCCGCTTAAGTCATGCCAACGTGGAAGAAACTTGGACAGAATTTGTCAATATCATGCAAAAAGGAATCGTAGATTTCATACCTATAAAATACGTTAAAGCAAATCGCGACCCCAGGTGGTACAATAAAGACGTTAGAAAAGCCCTTCGAAAGCAGAGAATGCTACACTCTAGGGTAAAGAGGGCAGGCGTGAACACATCATCTCCTGAGAATACACAATTATGGGACACATATAGATCCTCTAAAATTGAAACCAAAAAACAATTACGTAGCGCCTTACTGGAATTTAAACGCAAAGTACTTTGCGAGCACTTGGACACTGACCCCAAAGCTTTCTGGTCATATGTTAGGGAAGTAAATGGGAGTAAACAAACCGTGGCTTGCTTAAGGGATTGTAGCAATGTAATTCATACAGACAGCGAGGTTAAAGCTAACATCTTAAATTCATTCTTCCAAAGCGTTTTCTCGAATGATGTTGCCACCGCATATCTCCAAGAAACAATACATACTCCACCCATGGAAAAAATAACAGTGGACCAACAAGGAATTCTAAAATTACTTAATGAGATTAAACCCAACAAATCCCCGGGTCCCGAAAATATACCAGCTAGGGTGATAAAACATTTAGCTCCAAACATTGCCCCGTACCTTGAATTTATATTTAACAAATCCCTCACAGAGTGCAAAGTACCTAAGATTTGGAAAACCGCGCAAATAACGCCTATTTTTAAAAGTGGTGACAGGGAGGATCCCAGTAATTACAGACCTATATCTCTCACTTCTATCTGTTGTAAAATATTAGAGCACATAATTGTCAGTTCAATAATGAGACACCTTGACAACATTAACTTTTTAAGTGACAATCAACACGGATTCAGGAAAACCCGCTCCTGCGAAACCCAATTAGGATTATTTACACATGATTTACTTGTATCTGGTGAGAGAGGTAGGCAAGTGGATGCCATCTTCTTAGATTTTCAAAAGGCATTTGATAAGGTCCCACATGGTAAACTCATTCATAAATTAAAGGTCGCGGGTATAAACAAGGGCGCTATAAGTTGGGTTAAAGATTTTCTTTCAGAGCGGGAACAGAGGGTAGTCCTTGATGGCGCTAGTTCCGACAGCGTTCGAGTCACGTCGGGGGTACCTCAGGGAAGTGTGATCGGGCCGTTACTTTTCTTGATTTTTGTTAACGATTTGAACCGCGAAGTGAAAAGTAACATTAGGATGTTTGCGGATGACACGGTGATCTATCGGGAGATATCTGGGGATGAGGATCGTTTTATTCTAGCGCAGGATTTAGATTGCATTACTAAATGGTGTTCTAACTGGGGATTGACTCTAAATTATAATAAATGTTCAGTGGTAAATTTCTTTAAAAGATCAACGGGATTTGCTTACAAATTAGCTGGAGGTGACCTAGCAGTAGTTGATACGGTAAAATACCTAGGTGTCACATTCACTAAAGACTTAACTTGGGGGACTCACATACGTAAAGTCTGCGGTCAAGCAAATAAAAAATTGGGATTCATTAGACGCATTGTCGGCAAAAGTGACTCAAAGGTCAAGGAACGTTGTTACCACGCTCTTGTAAGGCCTCATTTAGAATACGCATGCAGCGTGTGGGATCCGAGTGAAAAAGGTCTCATTCGGGAAATTGAGAAGGTTCAACGCCGGGCAGCCCGTTTTGTAAAAAATTCCTACGATAAAACGCAAAGCGTTACCGAAATGCTCATGGATTTGGGGTGGGAATCATTAGAAGAGAGACGATTCAATGCAAGACTGAAATTATTAAATAAATTCAGATCCGCATGTTTCAGCACCGAGGTCTCGCAGATTATTCGTACTCCTACATACATTGGTCGCTTGGATCATGCATATAAAATTCGGGAAATAGATGCCAGGACTAGCCGACTCAAGGACTCCTTCTTCCCACGGACAATACGGGATAGCAACTGTAGGATTGTAGATAGTAAAAATTCCACTTGCCACCCTCAGTGTCTAAAAAATAATTAGTTCTACTTAAATGCATGCTCCTCCACTAACCTTATGTGTTTTGTTATAATAACCCATTCTTTCCGCATGATATCATTCGTGTTCTGTTCATCTGTTTTTAAGTTTCCCTTTCAGTCCCTCTTCCCTCCCGGCGGGGGGAAATTCCTGCTACCTGCAACGTTGGGTCGAATTCCCTTCCTTTTACTGTCTCTTTGGGGGGTTGAGTGTTTTGTGGTGCATTTTCATGTGGTAGTGATGTTTCACATTCTTGCTTGTTGTGTCCTGGCTTGCGTGTTTTAGGATGGCTTTCGTGCTGTATCCTGGGGTGCAGTTTTTTGTTGTTTTGCGGTGTATGTGTTTGCATGAGTATTGGATGGAGGGAGTTTTGCATGAGTGTGTGCGCTGCTGGGGTGTAATTTTCCGTGTTGTTTTTTGCATGTGGTATTTTTCGTTTTTACGGTTGGTGACCTAACACCCCCCGCCACACGCCCTTGCGGCGGCTTGCGGGGTACTATGTAGATGTAGATGTAGATGTAGAGATGTCCTTAAGTCTTCTAGCTCTGGCATCTATTTCCCGAATTTTATATGCATGATCCAAGCGACCAATGTATATATTAGTACGAATAATTTGCGAGACCCCGGTTCTGAGACGTGCGGATCAAATTTATTCAATAATTTCAATCTTGCATTGAGTCGTCTTGCAGCCAATGATTCCAACCCTTAATCCATGAATATTTCGACGAAAACTCATACATTATGGCTCCCTCATTTCTTCTTCTCGGCCTTATGGCTAAGATCAAATTGAGGTCCGGCCCCCGGTGCACTTGCAAGTCCGCCATGGACCGGTAGCTTGAGCAACGAGGCCGCACCGACGCCATAGGACCCCCGGGCACCCTTCGTCAATCGGGTACGTATCCGAGCAGGGTGGATGATTTGAACGACGCGCGGTTTCATTTTCGGCCGCGACAACGGTCAAACGACAGTTTTTCGAGCTTTACGCCCGATCGGTTTTGACCTCCTCACTCCAGCAAGGTATTTGTGAAAGATTATATCAACCAAAAAACCATCATCTCAAATCGCCAAACATTTAAATGTCTTCCGGATTCCACTCGTACTGGCCCAGACCAGCCATAGAAACCGAGAAGAGGTTGAGTGCCTTCAGCGGGTAAGTCGGCCGCCACCTCGACTATGTAGGTGGGAATCACGCGTTCAATGCAAACTTAGAAATTTTGAAATGTTTCGTTCCGGGGTTTCTCAGACCGCGGGGAAGTAGAGCGGCCCGGTCCGGAGGGGACCTGGAAGCGCCCCATGGGCCGGACTACACTTTGATCTAAGCCATAAGGCTAAGAAGAGAATCGGGGGGACAAACCGTATGGTTCTTCGCGGACGGCGCTGCTACGCGCCGAAGCGCCTTGGCACGTGCCACCCGTGGGTTAAAAGGGGAGGGGAGGAGACTTGCTCGAATTCCAAGACATTCCTCCTCTACTGATTGCGGGAGGAGGGGGGCGGAGGACCTAGGACGCGAGGATTCATTCTGGTGGGCGCGACGCGCTGAATTTAAAATTATTTTGTTGAAATTTTTCGTTCCGCAGTCCCTTAGAAAACGGGAAAACCCTCCGTCGCACCCCTCTGTCTTCAGCATTTACATCTTTTAAACATTTTGTTAGTTCAAAAGGAAAAATTTTCAATTAACATTCCACGGTGTTTCAGGCCGTAGAATATTGTCACCAGGCCCCGTGGTGCCATGATTTAATGCCCTCCCATGCCACCACGTCCTTCACATAAAAACGGGGCGGCGGGGGCCATTAGAAAAGCATCCTCGCGTGCTAGTTCCTCCGCCCCCTTCCCCTCTCGATTTCTGCGGAGTCGGAAATTTGAGTCGTCGAGGCCCCTACTCCACCGGGCAGTGTGTGCGAAGGCACTTCCGGCGCTTAGGATGCGCAGTCCGGTAAAAACATAAAGTTCATCTATATCTACATAATACCCCGTTAGCAGCCGCAAGGGCGTGTGGCGTGGGGTGTTAGGTCACCAACTGTAAAAAGGAAATACACCACATGCAAAAGAAACAACACGCAAAAAATACACCCACAGCAGCGCACACACATGCAAAAATCCCTTCATCCAATACTCATGCAAACGCATATACCGAAAAACAACTAAAAAAACTGCACCCCATGATGCAGCACGGAAGCCATCCTACAACACGGAAGCCAGGACAAACAAGCAAGAAATTTAAACATCACTACCACATGAAATGTACCACGTAGCACTCCACCCCGAAAGAGTCTGTAAAAGGCAAGGAATTCGACCCAACGTTGCTGGTAGCAGGAAATTTCCCCCGCGGAGACGGACGAGGAAATGAAATGGAAACTTAAAAACAGATGAAATATACACAAATGTGGTCATTCGGAAAGAATGGATTATAACAAAACGCATAAGGTTAGTGGAAGAGCATGCATAATACATACAACTAAGAATTTTTTTATACGCTGAGGGTGGCTAGTGGAATTTCTCCTATCTATAACCCGTCAGTTGCTATCCCGTATTGACGGGGGGAGAAGATGTCCTTAAGTCTTCTAGCTCTGGCATCTATTTCCTGAATTTTATATGCATGATCCAAGGGACCAATTTATATATTAGTACGAATAATTTGCGAGACCTCGGTGCTGAGCCTTGCGGATCAAATTTATTCAATCATTTCAATCCTTGCATTGAGACGTCTTTCAGCCAATGATTCCCACCCTAAATCCATGAATATTTTTATAAAAACTCATACATTATGGCACCCTCATTTCTTCTTCTTGGCTTTATGGTTAAGATCAAATTGAGGTCTGGCCCCCGGTGCACTTGCAAGTCCGCAATGGACCGGTAGCTTGAGCACCGAGGCCGCACGGCCCGCCTTAGGACCCCCGGGGGCACTCTCCGTCAATCCCGTACGTATCCGAGCAGGCGGATGATTTGAACTACGCGCGGTTTCATTTTCGGCCGGCGACGATGGTCAAGCGACAGTTATTCGAGCTTTACGCCCGATCGGTTTTGTTGACCTCCTCAATCCAGCAGGTATTTGTGAAAGATTATATCAACCAAAAAACCATCATCTCAAATCGCCAAACAATTTAAATGTCTTCCCGATTCCACTCGTACTGGCCCAGACCAGCCATAGAAACCGAGAAGAGGTTGAGTGCCTTCAGCGGATAATTCCGCCGCCACCTGGACAAACAAGGTGGGAATCACGCGCTCAATGCACACTTTGAAATTTTGAAATGTTTCCTTCCGCGGTTTCTCAGACCCTTGGGAAGCAGGGCGGCCCGGTCCGGAGGGGACCTGGAAGCGAACTGTGGGCCGGACTACACATTGATCTTAGCCATAAGGCTAAATAGAAGAATCGGGGGACCAAACTGTATGGTTTTTCGCGGACGGCGCTCCTACGCGCCCGAAGCGACTTGGCACGTGCCACCCGTGGGTAAAAGGGGAGGGGAGGAGACTTGCTCGAATGCCAAGACATTCCTCCTCTACTGATTGCGGGAGGAGGGGGCGGAGGACCTAGGACGCGAGGATTCATTCTGGTGGGCGCGACGCGCTGAATTTAAAATTTATTTTGTTGAAATTT